>NW_028255642.1:0-16684 GCF_964263255.1 Lissotriton vulgaris
GAGAGTGCATTGTCACACAGAGTATCTGTGCTGCATGATCTTTTCACTCTCAGAAATTCACCATAAGGTAAGCTTGCTATTGTATGCTTAGGGTGAAAACTACTTGCATGAAGCAGGGTATTACCTGCAGATGGTTTTTGAAATATGCAAGTTTCTACCTTCCCATCTTGAATGATGATTTCTATGCCCAAAAAGCTGATTTTAGAGATGTTGATGTGGTGTGTAAATTCCAGATTGCACTGATTTACATTGATCTTATCAGCAAAGAGAAGCGTTTCCTCCTCTGTGCCGTTCCATACTATGAAGATATCATCAATGAATCTCCACATGCGCACTACATGTTGGTCAAAGAGAATTTCGTGTTCCCTCTTGAGGACATGCTCCTCCCACCAGCCCACGAGTAAACACGCGTAGTTGGGGGAGAAGCATGCCCCCATCGCTACACCCTGTTTCTGTCTGAAGATTTTACCATCATACAAAAATCGATTGTTAAACAGGCACCAATTAATCATTGCGAGTAGCATTTTGTTGTGTCCATAGAGTTCTATATTTCGTTGATTAAAAAGTATTCAACTGCTGCCAAGCCTTCATTGTGCCGTATGCAGGTATAAAGTGCTTTGATATCCAGAGTCATCAACAGGTAATTGTCAGACCAATCTAGTTCATTCAGTTTCACCAGGAAATCTCTAGAGTCCTGTATAAAGGAGGGTAAGCTTTTTACAAAGTCCTGTAGAAAAAAATCCACATATTTCGACGTATTTTCGAACGTAATGTTCTGTGCTGAAATTATCGGTCTGCCCTGTAATGGGTCCAATCCTTTGTGGACCTTTGGGATCAAGTAGAATGTAGGCAGCTTTGGATGTTGGTTGAGAAGAAATTTGTTCTCTTCTTTGGTAATTAGGCCCTCTCTTGTCCATGTATTCACATCTTTCTTGAACAGTTCATTTGCTTCGAGGACCTCTGTGCCATTTGACAACTCATAACAACTTTCATCCTCTAAATGTCTGCTTGCTTCAGCTCTATATAGGATTTTATATATATATATATTTATATATATATATATTTATATATATATATATAAAACCGTTTCACCTCCTCTGATGTGTCAGGACACTCCTGCGCTGGTGCACTACAGGGTCCGAGGTCACCCTGTATTCCATACAATTGCTCACCAAGCGCAATACTGCACGAGTGCAGTTCTTCCAGTAAAATAACACAAATCCAGGATCAAGTTGAAAAAAGGGAATTTATTCAATCTTGCATATGGGCCAGGAAAAAAACACCCTATGCGTTTCGGTAGAAACCCCCTTGCTCACGGGTCCGAAACGCGTAGTGTGTTTTTTTCCTGGCCCAAATGCAAGATTGAATAAATCCCCTTTTTTCAACTTGATCCCGGATTGGTGTTATTTTACTGGAATGAGTGCACTCGCGCAGTATTGCGCTTGGTGAGCAATTATATACATATATATATATATATATATAAAACCAACTGCTGTTTGGCAGTAGGTAGTTATAGTTAGGACCTAGTTTCAGGGAGGTTATAGTTAGTTGGACATTTCACTCACTCACAGACCATGTCATGAATGATGGGACATCAGCAGTGCTTTGTGGGACGCAAGTTATAGTTAGCTCAACTAACTATAACGGACAAATTTCTCAGGTTTTGTACAAGTGAAATGTCGAACTAACTATAATGTTCCTGAAACCTGTGGTTTTTCAGTGAATTTCTACGGTTTTTAAATGCTAATTTCTAAATATAACGTCCCTGAAACCTATGTTTTTTTCAGTGAATTTCGAAGGTTTTTTAAATGCTAATTTCTAACTATAACATAATCGACACCTATGGTTTTTCAGTCGATTTCTAAGGTTTTTTTTAAATGAAAATTTCTAACTATAACTTCCCTGAAACCTGTGTTTTTTTCAGTGAACTTCTAAGGTTTTTTAAATGCAAATTTCTAACTATGCCTACAGAGGTAGGACATGTGCAGTAAGAGAAAGAAAGGCGCAGAAAGAAGCAAGAGAAATATAGAAAGAGGGAACAGAAGTCCAGAAAGAAGAAGAAAGGTGCAGATAGAAGCAAGATATATGCAGAAAGAACCAACTGAGGTGCAGAAAGAAGCCTTGTTGCAAAGTCATCCTGTGCCCTGGGCACACCCAAACATTTTGCTGACTGGTACTGGTGGTACCTGACTCTGACTAACCCTGGGCTCTGCCTAACCTGGCCTGGAGCCAGTGCGATGCTGAAAGACACTCAGAATACAGTGAAAACACCTACATACACTAGGGTACCCTATGGGCTGGGGTACCCTTGTGATTGGCATAACCTCCCCTATAAGGCCCTAGTACATAATAGGGCAGGGGTTTTAAAACTACCTCTAAGTCCCTAGCATATAATAGGGCATGGCAGTTTAGAGGCCAGCAGCCCTTTTCTTCACTTGCATGTATTTGTGAGCCGGAGGTCAGTTTAAAAGTAGCCCAGTGTGTGCAGAAAGAGGCAAGAGAGGTGCAGAAAGAAGTAAGTGAGGTGCAGAAAGAGGCAGGAGAGTTGCAGAAAGAAGTAAGTGAGGTGCAGAAAGAGGCAAGAGAGTTGCAGAAAGAGGCAGGAGAGGTGCAGAAAGAGGCAAGAGAGATGCAGAAAGAGGCAAGAGAGGTGCAGAAAGAGGGAAGATGAGTGCAGAAAGAAGCAACAGGGTTGCAGAAAGAAGAAAGACAGGTGCAGACAGAAGCATGGGAACTGCGGAATGAAGCAACAGGGGTGCAGAAAGAAGCAAGAGAAGTGCAGAAAGAAGCAACAGAGGTGCAGAAGGAGGCAAGAGAACTGCAGAAACAGGCAAAAGAGGTACAGAAAGAGGGAACAAGGGTGCAGACAGTGGCAAGAAAGTTGCAGGAACAGGTAAGAGGGGTGCATAAAGAGGCAAGAGGGGTGCAGAAATTTGCAAGAAAGGTGTAGTGCAAAAGAACCAACAGAGGTACAACAAGAGGCAAGTGAGGTGCAGAAGGACGCAGGAGAATTGCAGAAACAGGAAAAAAGGGGTGCAAAATGAGGGAACAGGTGGACAGACTGAGGCAAGAGAGGTGCAAAAAGAGGGGTGCAGAAAAAGGCAAAAGGGATACAGACATTTGGGACAGAGGTGCATAAAGAATCAAGAGCAGGGCAGAAAGAACCAACAGAGGTGCAGAAAGAGGTAAGATGAATACAGAAAGGGTTAGGAGAGGTACACAAAGAGGCAAGAGGGGTACAGAAAGAGGCAGAAGGTTTGCAGAAAGAAGGAAGAGAACTTCAGAAAGACACAACAGATGTGCTGAAAGAGGCACTAAGGGTGTAGAAGGAAACAAGAGAGGTGCAGAAAGAAGCAACAAAGGTACAGAAAGAGGCTAGAGTCGTGCAGAAAGAGGGAAGAGGTGTAGAAAGAGGCAAGAGAGTTGCACAAAGAGGGAAGAGGTGTGCAGAAACACACAAAAGGGGTGCAGAAAGAAGCAAGTGGGGTACAGAAAGAGGCAAGAGAAGTACAGAAAGAAGCAACAGAGGTGCAGAAGGAGGCAAGAGAACTGCAGAAAGAGGCAAGAAAGTTGCAGAAACAGGCAGCAAAAGAGGTACAGACAGAGGGAACGGGGTGCAGACAGTGGCAAGAGAGTTGCAGAAACGGGTAAGAGGGGTGCATAAAGAGGCAAGAGGGGTGCAGAAATATGCAACAGAGGCGCAGAACAAAGCTAGAGCAGTGCAAAAGAACCAACAGAGGTGCAAAAAGAGGCAAGTGAGGTGCAGAAGGAGGCAAGAGAGTTGCAGAAACAGGAACAAGGGGTGCAGAAAGAGGGAACAGGTAGGCAGACTTAGGCAACAGAGGTGCAGATAGAGGGGTACAGAAAAAGGCAAGAGGGATATAGAAATTTGGAACAGAGGTGCGTAAAGAAGCAAGAGCAGGGCAGAAAGAACCAACAGAGGTGCAGAAAAAGGCAAGAGGAATAGAGAAAGGTTTAGGAGAGTTACACAACGAGGCAAAAGGGGTACAGAAAGAAGGAAGAGAACTTCAGAAAGATGCTACAGAGGAGGTGAAAGCGGTACGAATGGTTCAGAAAGAGACAAGAGAGTTACAGAAAGAAGCAACAGAGGTACAGAAAGAGGCAAGAGTCGTGCAGAAAGAGGGAAGAGAGGTGTGGAAAGAGGTAAGGGAGTTGCACAAAGAGGGAAGAGGGGTGCAGAAACAAGCAAAAGGGTTGCAGAAAGAAGCAAGTGGGTGCAGAAAGAGGCAAGAGAAGTATAGAAAGAGGCAAGAGAAGTACAGAAAGAGGCAAGAGAGGTGCAGAAACAGGCAAGGGAAGTGTTGAAAGAGGCAAGAGAGGTGCAGAAAGAGGCAAGAGAACTGCAGACTGAGGCAAGAGAGGTGCAGAAAGAGGGAAGAGGTTGCAAAAAGTCAAGAGGGGGCAGAAAGAGGCAACAGTGGTGTAGAAAGAAGCAAGAGAAGTGCAGAAGGAAGCAACAGAGGTACAGAAAGAGTCCAGATGGGTACAGAAAGAGACAAGAGAATTGCAGAAAGAAACAACAGAGGTGCAGAAAGAGGCAAGAGAAGTGTAGAAAGAGGCAAGAGAGGTGCATAAACAGGCAGGAGAGGTGCAGAAAGAGGGAACAGGGATCCAGAAAGAGGCAAGAGGGGTCAGAAAGAAGCAAGTGAGGTACAGAAAGAGGCAACAGAGGTGCAGAAGGAGGCAAGATAGATGTAGAAAGAGGCTAGAGTGATACAGAAAGTGGAAGAGATGAGCAGAAAGAGGCAAAAGAAGTGCAGAAAAAGAGAAAGTTGCAGAAAGAAGCAACAGAAATGCAGAAAGTGGCAAGAGAGGTGCAGAAAGAAGCAAGAGTGGTTTGCACACCATTAGTACCAATGTAACACCCACATTTAGCAATAAGTAACAGGTGACCATTCTAGGTTTGCAAAGGGCCTTCTACCATGCTGTAACACTTGTCGCTGCTTTTCTGGTAACGTTTGAGCAGTTTGAGCTAGAAACAAGGCTTTTTTTGTTCAAATCTGCAGATTAGGCAGCAGATGATAGATTATGTGGCTAATGCGGAAAATGTATAATTGTGCGAAAGTCGGTGCAGCCAAACAGGCACATAATTCCAGTGGCCCTGCTCATACCTTTGACTAATTCCAGAAGTGCTCCTCAGTGATTCCTTCTTTTTGTGTCTCAGTGAGATAATAATTTAGCTTCCATGGAAACGAGGAAGACTAAACCTGAGGTTACCACTACACAACACAGACGACCATACCACATAATTACTCTCCATAACTCATAATCCCACTCTATATAATTTCTACACACTAAATACCACATACTTTCTATCCACATAATTTCACTGCACAACATACCACACAATTCCACTACACAAAAAGTACATCCACTCCACTCTAAAAAACATTAGTAAAACATTTTTATATTTACAACCCCATTAGCTCTAACTCTTGCAAATGCGAGACATATTACATTACAAATGCTTCTTTAACTGGTAGTCACCTTTGCAGAGTGATGGAGAAAGGGGGCTGGGCCTCCAACCACTGCTCAGGAATTCTGCTGCGTAGAGCTTACAGGCGGTACCATGAGGGCTGCTTGGTCACCAATGTCCCTTAGAAGTAAAGTGGGCTTCATCCCCCAACCAGTACTGTGCCAGGAGGCGCATTTGCGGAGTGGTGAAGAAAGGTGAGCGTGGCCTCCGAAGACCTCTCAGCAATCCCACTGTGTGGGACATACTGGAGGTAACTGGAGGGGTAGTGTGCCCCAAGGTGAACCTTGGGGGTCAACTACCCTTCCTGTTACCTCCAGTAAGTCCCATAAAGCAGGATTGCTAAGTTCTCATATTAGGCCACACCCCCTTTTCCTAACACTCTGCAAACACACTTCCTGGGGTGTTCTTAGATGAGGATTAAAGTCCCCTTCACTGTTTGGGGTCCTTAGGGGCCAACTAGCCTATCTGATACCTCCAGTATGCCCCAGATAGTGGGATTGCTTAAAGATGGACACAGGCCATGCCCTCTTTCTCCACCACTCTACAAACTCACATCCTGGCACGTTCTGGGTTGGGGGATTAAGTCCCCTTGAATCCTGAGGGTCCCTAATAATAATAATCCACATTTATAAAGCCCGAACAATCACCCGTAAGGGTCTCTAGACGCTAGGGGCCGTCAGGAAGATTAAGAAAGCTATTGCACAGAGTCACATGGTGCGGGGCTGCCGCCAGCGCTGGGGATCGAACCATGATCCCCAGATTCCAGCATCAGTTGTCCTGGCCATGGCGCCACACCTCTCCCCTAGGGGCCAACTAGCCCACCAGGTACCTCCAGTAAGCCCCACACAGCTGGATTGCTGAGAGTGGTCTGAGGGCACACCCTCTTTTTACACCACTCTGCACACGCGCCTCCGGGTGCGCTGCTGGTGGGGCAATGAGGTCTTGTGTCCTGAGGTCCTCTTGTGTCCTATGGACCTCAGGACTAAAGTGGACTTTATCTCCTGGGCAACAGTGCGCTTGGAAGCTCGTTTGCAAAGTGGTGTAAAATGGGGCGTGGCCTCAGACCACTCTCAGCAATCCAGCTGTGTGGTGCTTACTGGAGGTACATGTTGGGCCAGTAGGTAATATATATGTATATCAAATATTTTTTCTAAGATAAGTTGTTTATGTCCAGTTCTGTAGTTCATTGTTTTAATGAATGTACTGTTTTTTTTATTATTAATAAACACATAGCAATTTATTATTTTGGTTAATTTTATTATCATTGTAATTATCATTGTTATTGTATTGTTATCATTATATATTATTACTGTTGTCATTTAAACTACGAAATAAGCAGTGGCATGCCTGTTGTGTTTTATTGTTATTTGTTTGAAAGAGCGTTTTTTGGCGTTTTCCTGCTGCCTGAGGTCCCTACTTCTCAGGTCTGCTACAAGCACGTACTGAGAGCAATGCTGTGCCATGATGTAGCACCTTGGATTGATACATAGCGCCGTCTGCCTTCAACGCTTCTGCTTTCTGTGTTCTACTGTTTCTGGCAGTTACATTTTCTGAACTCACCACCAGTACTTTGGAGTCACCCTCTGACAAACACTTCCCATGCTGGAAGAGCATGTGAAATATGTGGTTTGGTGCCTTCCTTACATGGGGTTGGACACGCCCCGACCAACGGCCACACCAGCTCTCATCTCTCTCTGTAAGTCTTACCCGGTCAGAGTGATTTTCTGTGGTTTAAAACCTCCCTGTGTCCTCTTATGGGCAGCTGTGACTCCTCTTTTTATCACTGCACTGGGAAAGAATATTAAACTGGCTAAAAAGTCGTACCTGACTCAGCGGATAAACAATGCAGCACATTCAAGTAAAGAACTCTGCAAAATATTGAAAGAGTTCACATCTCCCCAGGTAGAGCAGTATTCCATCCTCTCTACCCGAAAATGGGTAGACTCAATATCCTCTTTTTTGACAATAAAGTCAGAACAATCTACTCATCTTTTCCCCAAGGTGACATACACTATCACCAGCAAATAGTAGCGTGTCCGGGCCCCCTTTACAGCCTGAATTAAATAATGTGCCCTTGCTGTTGGAATTTGAACTCCTAACTGTTAATGAAGTGTTAGGAGGTTTAACTAAAATTAAATCAGGTTCCCCTGTTGACCTCCTTCTGCCCCATTCTTGTTCAAAGATAATGCCTCTAATTGCAAATATACTAACTACGATCTACGATATGTCATTAGAACAAGCCAAAGTCCCCTCTCGATGGAAAAGTGCTCAAGTTAGGCCAATTCTTAAAAAACCTTCGGCCAACCCCAGTCTACCAGTTAATTATCATCCCATTTTGTTGTTACCTTACTTTGGGAAGGTGTTGGAACATCTAGTTACTCCTCACTGCCCATCTTGAAAACCATGGTCTGCTGGACCCCTCTTAATCGGGTTTCCGGGCAGCCCATAGCATGGAAAACTGTGGTTGTTAAAATCACCGATAACATCAGGCTTGCACTGGACAAAAGAGAATCAGCAATGCTGGTTCTCTTGGACCTGTCTGGGGCCTTTGATACCATCTCCCACAGTATTTTGATACATCGACTCGGGAGGTGGAAATCAGAGGGAAGGCTTTGGAGTGGTTTAAGAATTATCTAACTGATTGCTCTACCACCGTCCTTGTTGATTCTATTGCCTCGTACAGCCGACTAGTCAGTGTAGGTGTCCCACAGGGCTCTATTCTTAGCCCTATGTTGTCAAACCTTTATTTAATACCATTGGCTGGTATCATTAGATCATACGGTTTTGAAACAGTGTTGTACGCCAACGACACTCAACTGCTGGTCACTTTCAGCCCAGATTATGTAGACACAAAATCTCGATTCAAAAACTGTATGGTCCATGTGAACGACTAGATGGGTAGAAATAAATTGCAACTTAATAGTAGCAAGACCGAAATCATTTTGTTTGGCAGAGCAGAAGAATTCTGGGCACCGGATTGGTGGCCCTCGGAATTGGGCCAATGCCCTTCCCCCAAGCAAGCAGTACGTAATCTCGGAGTAACCATTGATATGTCATTGTCCATGAAAACCCATGTTAGCTTGGTACTCGGTGCTTGCTATGGGATCATGCGTAACCTTCGTAGAATCTTCAAGTGGCTTCCTATTGAAGCCAGGAAACCTCTTGTGCAAGGTCTTGTTATTAGTCAATTGGATTACGGGAATGCTCTGCTGGTGGCATTAAATGAAGATCTGCTTTCCAAGCTTCAGATTCTACAGAACACTGCTGCCAGACTCATTCTCAATCTCCCTTCTAGAGCCCCCTCAGTCCCTAACCTTAAAACTCTCCATTGGCATCCGGTGCGGTAGAGAGGCAATTTTAAAATCCTATGTGTTACCCACAGGACCCTGTATGACACTGGCCCAAGAAACCTAGCTAAAAGACTTCAATGGTATATGTCTGGCAGACCTTTAAGGTCTGGTACCAAATCGTACCTTTTCCAGCCACACATCCGAACCTCCCAAAATGGTGGCCATTCGTTCTCTTATTTGGCCCCCAATCTTTGAAATAAGCAACCACCACACCTCCTATCCATAGTTGATGATCATAGACCTTTCCGTAGCGTTCTAAAAACCTGTCTCTTTCCCCAGTAAGCTGGCTTTCACTGACCTTCTGCTGTTGTTGTTTTCCAGCGCTGTGAAACCTCCCTGGTGATATGTACACTCTACAAAAACATTTGACATTGACAAAGCAGTGGCTTAATAATTTATTCCCTTTCATACAACAGTCGCTGCTCCTTCTTTTACCACGCCATCACCACTGCCTCTGCCTTAACTTTCATACCCACACCTGCCGCCTTTATGTCAGCCGTGGTTCCTTCTTTTATCCCCTCCTCAGGCATACCCTAAAGATTCATACCCATTCTTGCTCGTTGGGGCAGCAGTGTCGCCTTCGTTTATCACTTCATCGCCACATGCCCATCGCCTCAGTTCATACATGATTTGGTTCTTCATTATGCAGCCCCGGTCCTTCATCACCTCCACGCCTCGCCTTGTTTCATGCACGTTCGTTAAACGCATCAATTTTTACTCCTTTTATCCTATGTGCTGGGGTGTCATCAAGACCCTGAGGAAAATCACTCACTACCTCTCCCTGAAAGCCCGGAAACAGACTGTAGTGGCCCTAGTCACGTCCCGGTTAGATTACTGTAATGCACTCTACTCGGGTATCAACCTGGGCCTAATACAACGCCTGCAGACTGTACAGAATGCGGCAGCTAGGTTAGTTCTTGACGTCCCTGGCCGCACATCTGCCACCTTAGCCAGGAAGAGTTTGCATTGGCTCCCAATACAGGCTAGGATCTCTTTTAAGATCCTATGCTTTGTCTATGGGGCGCTATGTGGTGACGGCTCGGAAGACATACGGTCTCTCCTAGTCCCCTACACTCCCTGTAGAGACCTACGCTCCTCTAGTAAAAATCTCCTGACTGTACCCCGGGCGCGGAAAGTCAGGTGGGGTGGAAGGGCCTTTTCCGTTTTGGCCCCGAGGCTGTGGAACACTCTACCTCTGGAATTAAAAGTACAACCCTCTATTGGTTCTTTTAAGAAGGCATTAAAAAACATGGCTTTTCGCAGAGGCTTATCTGTAAGTTGGTTTCCGGTACATATGTTTTCTTTTATTTCTGTTAGGCGCCTTGATGTCCACGGGCTAAGTCTGCGCAATACAAGATGTCCTTTATTCATTCATTCATTCAATAGCAGAGGCGTTGTACTCGTGCCTGGTTTGTCCTCGTGCCACCTCTCTTCTCGCGTGTCTGCAATTCTATTATTGTACTGTGACCATCACGTGCACTGCACCTGTGTGCAGCCCTCCAGGCTCTGGCCCCTGCAGAATGTGTGCCTTGTGTGTTGTTGTTGCCCACTCCAGGGCCGTGTCTTTTGTGTCATCAGCCCTGTCGGGCTGGGTGCCGTGTGTGTTGTGGTCAGCACAGTTCAATCACGGCTATCTGAAGTGACGGGACTTTAAGCAAACAGACAAATACTGAAATGGCACACAACATGGACAGAACAGCTGCGGAGATCCAATCACTCCGGCAGACTGAAGCCTGGCACACGGCCACTTCGATAACAGGATGTGACATTTTTATTTCCAGACAAGGTGCATTTACCATTGTCACTGCAAATACGGTGCCTGCCTCTGCTGGCCTGGGGTGCGGTGCGTCACGTGTCAGACTTACTACACTGTAATCATAACAACAGAAGTAACAACAAGACCACAAATGATAACCGTAGTGAAAACAATAAAACACAATACAGTCTTTCTATGCTTGAAGATCTGTTGGTAACAGGTGTTGCTTCTGTTGCTTAACACGAAATCAGCTCAGAAACAAACGCTTATTTTTCTAATACTTTCTGGCAGAATGCCACAACTAGCACGAATTTGGCTGAAATTATATTTTAAAAATGCTTTTTTTTACCCTGGGGGTCCTTGTGCAGGCCCCCCTGAGCAGGCCTAGGGGGTCAGGGTGTTTCTACCCTGCCCCCTTATCTTGTTTTTTAACATTTTTTAAACTATTTTCTTGTGACTCAATTACCGAGTCACAAGATGGCTGCCAACACTTTCTAATTTGGAGTGTTGGCAGACAATCAGAATGAAACTCGTGCTCGGGAGGGTTTGCGAACCCTACTCGGTTCTCAGCTATCAATATTTACATTTTTTTAATTTCTCTGCAACTACAGAACGGATTTACACCATTTAAAAAAAGGTCACTTTCTGAACCAAGAGCTACCTTTTGCAAAATTTGATGTTCCAAAACATTTGATGTTCCAAAATTCCTATGGAAATTAACATGGGGAAAACACGTTTTAGGACCCCTTCTTTTTTCACGGCCCCTGCTTGACATATCACCGCCAAACTTTCAAGACAGGAGCTGACCTGAGCTGGTCATTAGTTTGGAAACTTTTACGAAGATTTGTCAAACAACGCTAAACATATTGGCGAAAGAAAAAAACAATTTTAAAGAATAGAAACAAGGTCCTAACTATAACTACCTACAGTAGGTAAAAATAAAAAATAAAAAAATATATATATATATATATATTCACTGAAAAAACCATAGGTTTCACACCAGTTATAGTTGATGTCACTGACCATGTCATGAGTGATGTAATATGTGACGTCATCAGCAGTGCATTGCAGGCGCGCAAGTTATAGTGAGTCCAACTAACTATAACGTGGGAATTTCAATGGTTTTATGTCAGTAAAATGTCCAGCTAACTATAACTGGTGTGAAACCTATGGTTTTTTCAGTGAATTTAATAGGTTTTTTAAATGATAGTTCCTAACTATAACATGTATGAAACCTATGTTTTTTTCAGTGAATTTCTAAGGTTTTTGAAATGCTAATTCTTAACTATAACGTGGCTGAAACCTATGTTTTTTTCAGTGAATTTCTAAGGTTTTGTAAATTATAATTTTTTAATGTATTAATTGTTATATTTTTTTATACTGATTTACTACATTATTTTAAAATATTTATTTTAGGATATTTTATTTTTTAAATTACATGACATATTTTTTATATAAATTGAAAAATAAATGTTTTTAAAAATATAGAAATTGTACTATTTTTATTTTTTTTAAATATTTTTTTAATTTATATATATTTTATATAGCAGGCAATGATATCCTATGGAAGGAAATTCAAGTTACTGTAACTATGATTAGAATTACTTTTCCGGATCAATAGTGGGCGGAAAGATGCAGCACTGAGGTCTCTCCTGATAACAGGTGAGTAAATCGGAATTCGTAGTTAGGCTGATTTTTGAGGAATTTTTGAAAGTTCCAAAACTCCACATTTAGAAGAATTTCACAGTAAAACATGTCAATGTTAGCCTATGAAAGGAAATTCAAGTTACTGTTACTACGATTAGAATTACTTTTCAGGATCAATAGTGGGCTGAAAGATGCAGCACTGAGGTCTCTCCTGATAACAGGTGAGTAAATCGGAATTCGTAGTTAGGCTGATTTTTGAGGAATTTTTTAAAGTTCCAAAACTCCACACTTAGAAGAATTTCCAAGTGAAACCAGTCAATGCTAGCCTATAGAAGGAAATTCAAGTTACTGTAACTACCATTAGAATTACTTTTTCAGGATCAGTAGTGGGCTGAAAAATGCAGCACTGAGGTCTCTCCTGATAAAAGGTGGGTAAATCGGAATTCGTAGTTCGGCTGATTTTTGAGGAATTTTTTAAAGTTCTAAAACTCCACACTTAGAAGAATTTCCAAGTAAAACATGTCAATGTTAGCCTACGAAAGGAAATTCAAGTTACTGTAACTACGATTAGAATTAATCAGTAGTGCGCTCAAAGATGCAGTACTGATGTCTCTTGTGATAACAGGTGAGTAAATCGGAATTTGTAGTTCGCCTGATTTTACAGGAATATTTTGCTCAATAGTGAAGGGAGGGTGCCGGCCTGAGGTAACATGTGTGCAAACACGCCCTGTGGCGTGTTTTAGGTTGGGGAATTAATTCCTCTTCAATCCTGAGGTCCCCTGTGCACCAACTAGCCCACCAGGTACCTCCAGTATGCGCCAGGGTGCTGTGTTGCAGACAGGTATTCAGAAGGTATGCCCCCTTTTTACAACACTCTGCAACGCAGCTCCGTGGTGCTTACTGGAGGTACCTGTTCGACTAGTTGGCCCCTAAGGGACCTCTGGATTTAAGAAGAATTAATTCCCCAACTTAAATTGCGCCACAGGACATGTTTGCACACATATCACCTCTAGCCCCGCCCCCTACCTCCACCACTGTGCAAACACGCCCCGTACCACATTCTAAGTTGGGGGATTAAGTCCCCTTGCATACTGGGGGTCCATGGGGGCCAACCAGCCCACTAGGAACCTCCAGTATGCGGCAGGGGGCTGCGTTGCAGAGAGGTGTTAAAAAGGGCGTGGCCTCATTACACCTCTCTGCAACGCAGCCCCCTGGCGCTTTTTCAGAGGGAGAACTAATTCCCCTTGCATACTGGGGGTCCCTGTGGGCCAACTAGCCCACCAGGAACCTCCAGTATGCGCCAGGAGGCTGCATTGCAGAGAGGTGTAATGAGGCCACGCCCCTTTTTACACCTCTCTGCAACGCAGCCCCCTGGAGTTTTTTCAGTGGGGGAACTAATTCCCCTTGCATTCTGGGGGTCCCTGTGGACCAACTAGCCCACCAGGAACCTCCAGTATGCGCCGGGGGCTGCATTGCAGAGAGGTGTAATGAGGCCACGCCCCTTTTTACACCTCTCTGCAACGCAGCCCCCTGGTGATTTTTCAGAAGGGGAACTAATTCCCTTTGCATACTGGGGGTCCCTGGGGGCCAACTAGCCCACCAGCAACCTCCACTATGCGCCAGGGGGCTGCGTTGCAGAGAGGTGTAAAAGGGGGCTTGGTCTCATTACCCCTCTCTGCAAGGGAGCCCCCTGGCCCATTCTGGAGACTCCTGGTGGGCTCGTTGGCCCCCAGGGACACCCAGTATGCAAGTGGAATTAGTTCCACCTCTGCAAATGCGCCAGGGGGCGCGTTTGCAGAGATGTGCAGGGAGGGGGCGTAGCCTCCTCCTGATCCCGTTTTTTTAGTAAAATGCTTTTAAGAAGGGGCGCTGTGTAGCCCCCCTTCTTTTTCTTTTTTTTTGGCCCTGGGGACCCCAGGGCCTGCCACCAATTTTTATTTTATTTTTAAATTGGGAAGGGGGCTGCCTGGCCCCCCTCCCTGGGCCATACTCTGCCCCAGGGACCCCATCCCCCGGGGCATGGGCCTTTTTTTATTTTTATTTTTAAATTAGGAGGGGGGTTGCTTTGCCCCCTCCTGTGGCCACCTTTGGCCCCGGGGACCCCATCCCCCGGGTCTGTCCTTTTTAAAAAAATGTTTTATTTTTGATTGGGAGGGGGGCACGTGGCCCCCCTCCCAGGCCACTTCTGGCCCCAGGGACCCCATCCCGGGGCCTGGCCTTCCTCATTGGGGGCCGTGGGAGGTCCCCAAGCCCCACACTGTCCCTGCCAGCTCCCCGCATCCTGCGGGAGCCGGCATTGCTTTTCTGCATGGGGAGCAGCTAACATGCTGCTCCCCGTGCAGAAAAGCAAGTTTGCTGTGGTAGGGTGGGAGCGGTCCCCTGGGCTAGAGGGTCCATCACAGACCCCCCTATTTTACATATTAGAGCCCCGGGGAGGTGGCGGTCCCCGGGGCCCCCCACATGGTTTTTTTTTTAAATAAAAAGCGAAGCCCCGGGGTGGCGGTCCCCGGGGCTGTGGGGGGGCCATGAGCCCCCCGCATTCTTAGTAACAAAGCCCCGTGGGGTGGCAGTCCCTGGGGCGCCTTAGAGGCCCCCCATCATTAATATCTTTGCCCTGGGGGGGTGGTGGTCCCCGGGGCTGCGGAGGGGCTGTATGCCCCCCCCTGCTATCATAAATACTATGCCCCGGGGGTTGGCGGTCCCCGGGGCAGTGTGGGGGGGATTGGAACCCCCCACACTTTTTTTCTCATTTTGCCCCCGGGATTTGGTCCCCTCGGGGGCTAATTTTCAAAAAAGCAGACTGGGTTTTTTTTTTTTTCACGGGGTACGCGTACCTACGCGTATCCCGCGATTTAAAAAAAAAAGCAGGCCTAGGGGGTGAGGGGGTGTTTACCTGCCCCCTTTGCGTGTTTTGCGCGTTTGTTTTCTGCTTTCTTGTGCCTCACAAGATGGCTGCCAACACTTCCTGGTTTGGAGTGTTGACAGCCAATTAGCATTCAGCTCGTGCTCTGGAAGGTACAGAGTACAGTAAGCTTACGGTAAGCTCTTATAGATTTACTTATGATTTTACTTATGATTTTCTCAGGAACTACTGAACGGATTTACACCATTTAACAAAAAGTGTGATCTGCGAAACGAACTCTACCTTTTTGCTAAATTAGGTGTAATTCCGTTCAGCCTTTCGGGCTGTAGCCCTGGCTAAAGGTCCTATGAAAAATTGCATGAGGAAAACACGTTTTGGGACCCCCCTTTTTTCTTGGCCGCCGCTTCACAAATCACCCCCAAACTTTCAGGGAATGAGCGGAGCGGAGCAGGCCATTTTCTTGGAGAAATTTGTGAAGATTCGTCCACCGGCGCCAAAGTTATTCCAAATAGAATGTTGCGGATTTCCTATGGAAATTAGGTCCTAACTATAACTACCTACTGGCGACCGCCAGTAGGTAATATATATATATATATATATACATATATATATATATATATATATATATTCCAAAAGCTTGGCGAAGTTCGTGCCTGCGCCTCTTAGTTAATGGCGGGCCTCGACGGGGTTTCGCCTCGCCCCGTTAAATCCAAAATTTACCGTCTTCAGTCGTTCAATGACAGAGAGTCGAGGCCCCGTTCAGCTTTGTTTAAGTGCTTTTATTCGGCAACAACAACACCCAACGCGTTTCGCAGCCTTCGCCGCTTTCTCACTCGTGAGAAAGCGGCGAAGGCTGCGAAACGCGTTGGGTGTTGTTGTTGCCGAATAAAAGCACTTAAACAAAGCTGAACGGGGCCTCGACTCTCTGTCATTGAACGACTGAAGACGGTAAATTTTGGATATATATATATATATATATATATATATATATATATATATATATATATATATATATATATATATATATATATATATATATATATATATATATATATATATATATATGTTTTTTGGGGGGACCGGGTTAGATTAACTTTTGTGTGATATTTATATATTTGTGTTTCTAATTATTATTCATCATCATCAGCTTCTCAAACCTTTTATCACTCTTACCCCACTGATGGGTTTAGATACATTTTGTTGTAATTCTCTTCTTAAGTACTAATTCCATTACCATAATTGTTCCTTCATTTCCTTTCTCTTCTTTGATTTTTGGCACTCTTGGACGCTTTCCACACAAAGTCAGTGTCACTTGAAACATGATGACAAGCATCCTATGTTCTCTATAGCACTAGTTAATAATCAGACTGCTTACAAGCACTAAGATGTATGTTGTTTTGTTCCCTCCTCTTACGGTTTGTTCATTTGTTTTATTTATTTGATCGCATCCCATCAACCTATAGCGAACTATTTCTATAATATCTGAATAATATTGTATAATATTCATATACTTGGTAAACATTACACTTAAGTATTTTTCTTGCAGTCATGCCCACTCTTTACACCTAGTT
>NW_028255643.1:0-63178 GCF_964263255.1 Lissotriton vulgaris
ATTTTTTAACGTTCTCCCGCGTCAGTGGTTATTTCATAAAAGTAAATGTTATATTTCTACCTATTATTCTAACACTCTTTTTGATCCTTAGTGTGGTATTGGGTTCTCCAGGCCTACATATTCCGCAAAACCCGCTACACCATGAAAAGATGTTGGCACGGAAATTGAAAATGCAAAGGACAAATTTAATAAGACCCCATGGGGTGGTGGTACATTCCTACAGCACCCTTCGGTAATGCAAGAAGTATCACACCGAACATCGGTGCGAGACCTCTTTTATACAGTTTTAAAAATGTAGGCGGAACACTTTTACAGAGCTTTAGGTACATATATGGTCATTTTTGGAACACAGCCAACTCATGGGAGGGTTTACAACACCACTGGTCAGTTTAGAGGGACATTCCTAAGTGATGACTATCCAACGGTCCGAAAGGGCTCAACTGCGCATGCACGGGCTTGACCAGTACTAAAAATAGCCTGTTGCTGGGCAAACTCGAGTGGTCAGTGGTACAGAGGAAGGACAAAAGGGCATGCTGGCCACGAGGCGACGCATTCTATGAAATGGCCGCCGTCACATTCAAAATGGCTTTTGACAACCATAGTCAATTTAAGGGAAATTCGTGTAGCGAAGCTTAACGCTAACCCTATCACCGTCAAATTACGACAGACGACCCTTTTAGCGTTTAGCTGAAGCTACCTCATAATGGACATAGTCAGGGTATCCATCCTCAATATCAATAGACATTATTTTCATTACTTCTCTATGACTCATTTGTTCATTTTTTACAATAGCTCGTTTGGACGGGATACAGGCAGTGAGGCACATAGAACACAACATAGGGCCACATTGAATACATAGACATAAAAAGAATAATACCCCAATTATTACACATAGAATCGTTAGCAACTTCCAACCCCATGTACTAAGCAATGTCCAAAACCACCCCGAAAATGTCCAAGTACCATTATCAGGACGTATTTCAGCTGCTATCTTATGTAACTTAGATATTGCATCATATACGGAAGGTGAATTATCTGGCACGTATACACAGCAACTACTTCCGATAATGCGGCATGCACCTCCACAATCGGCTAATATGACATCCAAAACCATAAGATTTTGGAGCGTTACAATTCTAGTAATCTGGAGTTCCTCTGTTAAGTTTCCTAAAGCAAAAACTGTCTCATTAGCAACAGCTTCTACAACACGTGTCAGTCGTCTTATTTTCCGACTATTTAAAGCAGCCCCAACAAACGAAAAGAGACCTAAATTAAAGTCAACATACTGCTGCAGAGAAGTGTCTGTCTGGTCAATCTCATCAAGAACTAACGTTCTTTTCACTCTATTCAATATAAAATCATGATACAAAATATAATCATTATGATACATAGGCGGGGCAATAAACACAGGGGGTAATACAAAGGATATATAACATGTTCCTAACCATCCTATAGGGAGACGATGATAACCTTTATTCCCACAAATAAAGTACGTGTTTCGTGAGGCCACAAATGTAATGCCATTTGGAGTGTCAAAGGTGAGAGTGGTGTTGCATTCACTTCTTCCTACTGGGATTGTACCTTTATTACGAACACAGAGATCGGCTTTCGTATCAATAACAGTAATCACATGTAGATTAGACATATTTACATTCCTCTGATTACTATAAATTCGTGGTGCGGACACATTATCGGGACGGTATTCCTCCCATTCAAACTTAGTTCCTTCAGCTTGTGGATAACCATCTCGATCATTAAAACAAATTTTATTGAGTCGGAAAAGTAGTCACCTTTTGTTGGCCATCGCAAAGTGAACAAAAGTGTATACCACGCATTGCAAGAACCATTATGGGAAAACGGGAGAGGAATAAGTGGTGTGCCTCCTTTCTTCTGATGTCCAGGCAACATCCCACATACCCAGCAGTTCGAAGTGTTCGTCATATTGTGTGTATGATGCAGTATCTATATAAAGCTGTTATTCAGATAAGTCTGTCTGTGTCGTTCTTCTGGAGTTCTGGACTTTTTGGTTCCGTCCAGAGGTGTTAGGGAACAACACCCGAAGACCCCGGAGTTCCACCTGTCTTGGTGCACGAATAAACAGAAACACGGGCTTCTCGATGGTGGCGTCAAAGACCAAGGTTTATTACTGCAGGGACACAGAAGTCACAGAAACTACGCATGGGCAGTGTCTAGGAGCCTGTTCGATTTGTACAAAGTGGGTTGCTCCTTATATACTAAATATTAGGCTTCGGGCAAATTCTTTACATGTCAGTACATTCCCAAACCTTTGTGTCCTAAACAATAAATATTTGGCGTTGCACAGGAATCGTCGACAATATCTGATGTCAAAACATTACGAACGAGGGGTTCCCACTTTTCCATCATAATCTCATGTCAACTTTTCATTCAAGACCCGGACCGCCTCATCGTAAATTTCGTTACCTCCCCCTAATAAAGGCCCAGAAGGAAAAGAGCAGAGCCAGGTGCAGAAGATAGAAAAGCAGGATAAGGGATGTTTGTGGGTTGTAAATGGGCAAGGCTACCAGCTTTGGCCGCCTAATCATGATCAGGCCAACGACCACAAGAACCAGTATAGCAGGACTAGCCTCGGGCAGAGGAGGCAGCCTTTGTCGAGTCATGCAGCTACAGCGTGTTCTGTTTCAAAGTGCACGTGTCACTAAAGAGGTGAATCGCCGGCTAAGGCTACGTGTCCTTAATTGAAATGAAGTGATCAGAGGTTATTGCGTATGTGAGGGCAAGAAAGACAAAATGGCCGCCATGATCTAAGATGGATGCCATGGGTAGATCGGAAGTATGTTTGTAACAGGAGTACTCTTGCTCGTAGCATAACGAAAACACCAGGATATGCTAAATGGATCATTTGCGGTTTGCTGATACCAATATTATGTATTTCCGACAATATTGAAAACACGGGTTCAAATCGTCACAGAACCTCAGGCCCTCCTTTTGCCCTTACATAGGCAATTACTCAGTCTATGTCAGAATCTAGTTCTATGCTCATCAGGTCAGTGACATGTTGTTGTATCATCATCCTTTCTCGCACCTTTTCTCCAAACACAGGTGGTTTTCTATAACAGGTTGCAGCACAAAGACTACACAAAGCTGGACCACACTGGATAATCAGGCAACATGAGAATAGGAATACTAAGATGACACCAACGACCATCAGAACCTTCCATCCCCACGCTGATATCAGAGTCCAAAACCACTCTATGAAGGACCAGTTTCCCTTGTCTACATGAATAGAGTCGGAAATCTTGTGTAGCTTAGAGATCGCCTCATAAACTGTTGGAGCATTATTGGGAATAAAGACACAGCAGCTCGATTGGATCATTCTGCATACCCCACCTCGATCTGCAAGTATTACGTCTAAAACCATACGGTTCTGCAACGTCATGAGTCTATCCGCCTGAAGCTCAGCTGTCAAGTTGCTAAGGGCACCAGCAGTTTCGGTGATAGTAGATTCAACTACCCGTGTTAGCTGACGTATGTTTCTACTATTGGCCATAGGCCCCCAGAACGGAAGGAAACCTTTGAAGAAGTCTCCAGCTTCCTGACCAGCGGTATCTTCCTTGCTGAAGACACCTCTTGCTACTCTGGTCTTGTGATAATCGGGTGAAGCAGTGTATGTTGGAGGCAACAATCGAGCAATATAACATGAACCTGAAAAGTCGGCAGGCAACCATGTATACGCTCTGTCTAGACAGATGAAGTAAGTACCCCTAGCAGTAAGAAAAGCAGGGGAAGAGTTAGCCGGAAACACGTAAGTCTCTACGCACTCACTCCTCCCTAGCTGAGCTCTCGGATTTCTCCCATTACCTTGCAAACAGACCTGACCTCGGTGAGGTACGACCCAGATTGGAGTTGAGCTTTTACGCTTGCTGTCTCCCAAACTAAGGCGATACTCTGAAGAATTCCAACTCAAATATACTTGTAATTCGTCTCTAGGGTAAGATGGAGTGTTATTGACATCCTTGATCATATCAATAATACCCTGGACTAAAGCTTTGTTGACAGAGTTATATTTAGTGGAACGTGGTGGACGTGGAGGATAGGTTTCAAGGGCATAAGCAAAGATGGTTTGAGGGGCCTGAAATGATCCATTATAACTAAAAGGCAACACCAGATAGGGAATACCTTTATCCATAGTGTGGGGTATCAAGCCACACACCCAGCAGTCTGTAGTGTTAACTACCAGTTGGTGTTGGTGCAAGAGCTGTACAAAAGTGTTATTGATAAATTCTGAGCGTCGAGCTTGCTCATGTTCAGGAAACGAGTGAAAAGAGTGCATAGAAGAAACAGTAGAAGTAGCAGGATCAAGGGGAGGTACTGTAGTTACTGGCACAAAGATCAAATTTATACCAAAGACGATTCCACCCACCAACGTTATTAAAACAATTAAAAATGTAATGGCACATTGCATCAAAAAGCATTTGCTATGAAGAATTCTGTAAAGTCTGTTTCTGTGAACATGGATCACATTTTCTCGTTGCAGCGCAGGAAGCTCCATCTTCTACAATCCGCTCGCGACCACGGATGATGTGTACGTAGATGAAAATGCCTCTATCAGCCCTGGGAGTTCCCAGAACCAACAGAAAGATCGACCTTGTGTCAGACCCCCGCAAATTCAACTAGGCACACAGCCACGACCCTACGGCTACCCAGACGGCAAGGCAATTTTAAAAACAATAAAACAATAGCAAACTTCCTGGCTGAAGGCAAAAGTTCAAGATTGCTAATATCACAATAGGCAGTTTCCTGCTTTATTTGTCCATATGACGAGATCGTAAGTTGTATCTTAATTTTGCAGGAACTGTTTGATCGGCAAATAACGTATCACTAGTAGCTGTTGCAGTGTTCAGGTTCGCAGATGACAGAGTTTGTTCTGATGCAGTGGACAAATGTTCAGGGTTCAAAGGAGTCTTTTCGGGAGGAGAGTCAGAGTTCGGAGTGTCGGTAATCAATTCGGCATCGCTGAAAGGGATGAACTTTGGCGTTTGTTCAAATTCAGAGGCACCAATTCCCTTCTTCACCCAGTCATCGTAAGGAAGTGGTAGGGGCACACGTTTGACATGGGACGCATGTACCCAGTGCTTGCGACCAGCTACACGAACAGCGGTTCTTGTCGCAAGCAACACCTGAAAGGGGCCAACAAACTTGGGTTGAAGGTTCTTTGTCCTCGCGAAGTTTCTGACCACAACGTGGTCGCCGGGTTTCAGCTGATGCCCTGGACTCTCCGGAGGTTTTGGTAATGCATCGAAAACCTGTTGGTGAATAAGACTCAATTTAGCAGTCAAGTCATAAAGGTAATCGATCAACATAGGATATTCTAGAGAACAAAACTCTTTCGGCCTAGGCACTCCCCACACATTTGCCGGACGGCCAAAAACAATTTCGTAAGGGCTAAGCCCTACTCTAGAATGTACAGTTGCTCTCGTTGATAACAAAGCCAAGGGTAATGCGTCCGGCCAAGATAAACCCGTGGATGCTTGTATTTTAGCAAGTTTTAGTTTGAGGGTGCCATTGTAACCCTCAACCAAACCAGCAGACTGGGGATGGTTTGCACTGTGGAACTTCTGTTTGATGCCCAAACCGGCACACACACTCTGCATAACTTTCCCTATAAACTCACTTCCGTTATCTGACCATACAATCCGTGGCATTCCATACCTAGGGAAATATTCTTTGAGAAGAATTTTGGCAGTTGATAGGGCAGTATTGTCCTTTAGTGGATATGCTTCGATCCATCTGGAAAAAGCACAAACTACCACCAGAACGTATTTTAGATTATTACACCGATCCATGTTATGAAATCTAACTGAATTACTTCAAAGGGGCAGGAAGGAGGAGCGAAGTGACCAGCAGGAGTTGGGGTTCCCTTGCCAGGATTATGCATCAGGCATACCATACAATTTTTCACCACTCTCTCTGCACATTTACTGATCCCATCATTCTTCCAGACTGGAGCCAACATCTTACAGATTCCTTTAGAACTTATATGCGCTACTCCATGCGCCATTGTCACCACTGCAAGCACATACGCATCAGGCAACATCCAACGCTGTTGTTCTGACAGATCAATCCAACACCCACTTGAATCCAACTTACCCGTACTCTCTCTCCATGCACGCTTTTCCTCCTCAGTTGCTTCTTTCTGAATCTCTTTCACACTTTCCACTGTATCCTCACACATTCCAGACTCGGAAATCCATCTTGCAGACGTAGCGACATACATTCTACTCATCATATCTCTAGCTGTCTGTTTAGCGGTCTCATCAGCAAAAGCATTCCCACGACCAACATCATCCGTGATTGCTTTATGAGCACTGCATTTCACAATTGCAACTTCAGTCGGCAAGGTTAGAGATTCCAACAAGTCGTTAACTAGCTGACCATGTTGAATCTTAGTCCCATGGGACGTAATGAAACCTCTTTCTTTCCACAAACGGCCAAAACTATGGGCCACGCCAAACGCGTACTGATTATCTGTGAACACATTCACTCTCTTTCCCTTAGCTAAAACACACGCTCTTGTTAGAGCTATTAATTCTGCAGCTTGGGCAGAATTCTGACTCACTCTTGCAGTCTCCACAATCATTCTCAAAGTCGTTACCGCATAAGCAGCAGTCACATCACCATTCTCCAATTTAAAACATGACCCATCCACATACAACGTGCCATCTGGTTCTGACAACGGAGTGTCTTTTAAATCAATTCGTCCTTTTGTCTCTTCCTCAGTTCTAAAACAACAATCATGGGGCTCGGAATCACTCGACTCTTGATTAGTCGGCAACAATGTTGCTGGATTCAATACATTGCATCTTTTGATCTGAATATGACTTGCTAGCAGTGTCAGCTCATAGCCGGATAATCTCGCACTGGTAAGGTGTTGTGTCTTGGTTCTGTTCATGAGTGTATCCACAGCATGAGGAACCATGACCACTAGCATGTTGTTCATCACCAAACCAGCAGATTGTCGAATGGAAGCTGCAGCTGCCGCTGTAGCTCTCAAACAACTAGGCAATGCTCTAGCTACCGGATCTAATGTTGATGAAAAATACGCACAAGGGCGTTGTTTATCACCGAATTTCTGTGTCAGAACACTCAACGCACAACCTTCTCTTTCGTGAACATAGAGCGTGAATGGCTTACTGTAGTCGGGTGTACCCAATACAGGAGCTGAACACAATGCTTTTTGTAACTCAGAAAAACTCTCCTGACATTCATCAGACCAGGGCACCGGACTCGGAACACCTTTCCCAGTCAAAGCTACCAATGGTTTCGCTAAAAGAGAAAAATTTGGGATCCACTGCCTACAGTAAAAGGTAATACCTAGAAAGGCACGTACTTCTCTCTGCGTGCGGGGAACACTCATTTGGGTAATTGCTTTTATTCTTTCTGGGGTCAACTTCCTTCCCTCCTTTGACAAGAGATGACCTAGGTAGGTCACTTCTTGGCAGCAGTATTGCAATTTCGAAGATGACACTTTGTGATTCAAATTGGACAAATGATGCAATAACGAAATCGTAGCTGCTTTGCAAGTTTCCTTGTCATCAGCAGCCACTAGAAGATCGTCTACATACTGCACTAGGGCAGAACCTGGAGGAAGGACAAAGGAATCTAACTGACTTTTCAATGCTTGACTGTAAATAGATGGGCTCTCACAATAGCCTTGTGGAGCGCGTTTAAATCTGAAGCTTCGACCTCCTAGACAGAAGCCGAAAATATCTCTACTTTCCTCGGCTATCGGAATGCTGAAAAAGGCATTCTTCAAGTCGATGACTGAAAACCATGTGGCTGTTGCAGGAATCAATGTCAACAGGGCAGTAATGTCTGGAACTACAGGAAACTGCGGAACCACAATCTTATTAACCTCTCTGAGATCGATAACAAATCTATATACTGGAGGCTTTGTAGGATCAGTTTGTTTCAAAATTGGTAATACAGGACTGTTACAGACATTTCCTCTAGTTTCTTCAACCACACCTTTCTTAATCAGATCTTGCACGATCAATAAAAGTGCACGTTCACCTTCACTAGAAATTTTGTATTGGGGAATTCGTGGAAATTTTACATTTGCTTTCAAAGTGACTACATATGGTGGTATTTCTAAGAGGCCTACATCGTTAGGACCAGTCGCCCAAAGAGTATCAGGGAGTGAACGTAGCTCTGGCGGGAGTGCATCCATTGACAAGTACATCGGAGAGGTGATTCTTTTACCCAATGTAAGCTGTACTCCTTCCGGAGAACAGTACAATGTCGCATATAGGCGTTTTAATAAGTCTAAACCAAGTAGATTTTCATTACAGCCTGTCGTTAAAATCAAGGGTGTTTTCAATTGACACGGTCCAACAGAAATAGATAAAGGACCAGATATGGGGTTGTAAACAGGGGCGCCTGAGAAACCTACAGAAACATTTGTTAAGCCGGACAAAGGTGCGCCAGGGAGTTTCGCATGAATGATAGAACTTTTTGCGGCACCAGTATCCAACAGAAAAGGTTCGACTACACCTGATGTTGCTACTGCGACATAAGGCCCACTCTGATCCACTGGAACTGATACTACTCCCTCTCTCTGTCCATGGCTGTCCTAGTACCCATTTTGCTGAAATCCCTCATCCACTTCACAATAGTCCTCAACATGATACTGCTGAGATCTATTTTGCTGGGCAGACTGTCCATTTCGTTGATCAAAGTGGTTGGAAGGGCGATCATTCGTTTGTGGAGGCATAGCACCTCGTCCTCGACCTCTAGAATTCTGCATAAAACCACCACGACCTCTCTGAGCTGCTGCTGCATTATTTTGCGCTAAGACCGGACACTCATTCTTATAGTGACCCTCTTTCTTACAGTATGCACACTGATTCCATTGATATTGTGGCCTCGGTGAACTATAATCTGTCCTTTGATATGACCCTTGCGGTGTATTAGTCTGATTCGTGCGAGGCGGATATGCCTGTTGCAAAAGAACTTTAGTCTTTAAGTCTTTCGTTTTCTTATCTGATTTCTCTTTCTCCTCTTTATCCCTATTTTCATAATATTGTGCAGTTGCAAGTATTTGCGCAGTTGTAGAGACAGCCCACGCACTCTCGGAATCCTTTAATTTATTGCATAGTTCAGGTAACAAATTATGTACGAATTTATCGACAAACAATCTCTGTCCTCCTTCTGTGCTCATATCCTGACCACTATGATCTACAAAAATCTCTTCGAACCTCGTGAAGAAGTCGGAGACACTTTCGTCTTTCTTTTGCCTGCATGCGGACAACTTGTCCCAGTTAACACGCAATGCGGGCATCAGAGTCTTCATTAAGTCGATTATCCTACCTGGAAGATTAGCAATTAGAGGTTCGGGTTTGGAACCACCTATTTGCTGACCATCTGCTGCAATGATAGCTGCCCAATCACCACCTAGAGCAATTGGATGATTCTCCCTACGAATTTTAGCCCAAATTGGTTGCGGAACTACATTTCCAAATAACATGTCGATGTCCGCTAGATTCATAACACAAGCCTCAACTGTTTGTGCTAACTCCTTATAATATCCAGCAGGATTCTTACGCGGATCTGGCAAGGCCTGTTTTACTGCTAATACTTCAGCTCGCTTCCAAGGAATGTGTATTCACACTCTCTGGAACTGTGCCGGAGCGGCTGCAATACCATGGGCCGCATTAGCTTGCACTATTTTCAAAAAACAGTGGTTCTGTTTGTGGCCTGATTAGGTCCGGAAGGACAAGAGAGGGTAGCGAGTATTCAATAAACGCTAAGGAGCAAAAGCTGTAGGTATAGGTAGAAACAGTTATTTATTTTTCTTTTTTGAATATACATAAATACTTGTACTTATACTGTATTTTCAGGTGCTCAAGTGAATAGTATGGTGCAGGACGTGACAAAAGTGAACAAAGTGAACGGACTGTCACATAACAACAAACAAGGTTAAAAAACAATTATATACAATAGAGAGAGTAAAAATCCTTGGGTCTGTCGACGGCGTTTCGATCTATGTAACTTTAGATCATCATCAGGACTGATGAGCTTCCTGAAACTATAAAAGTTGGTATTTTAGTTACAAAGTTTTATACCTACATATTTATTTATTTGGGCTTGCAGACATTGTGCTCCCCGGGATTAGTGATATATCATGCACATGTTTGTGTTCCATCACATATGCATTCAGTTCTTACATCTAGGTGAAGGTACATAAATTCCTCACCTTAAAGTGCAACATAAATGAATAGCCAAAGGGCTATGTTTTGGGGCTTATTTGTCTATTAAGATGCATGCAAAAGGTCATTATAGTCATTTAATGAACGCATTTTTATTATTACCTTGCGTATGCATTTTCAGACAAGGATGATATTTGTATACTTTGGTTGATGGTTGCTTACTGGAGAGAATCTGGAATTGGAATCAATTGTAATTAGTTTCACAAAGAATTGGCTGTTCATTACTGAAACTTGCAGATTTTTAAAAAAAAGGGAGTTATACTTCTAGATAATTGGGTAATGTCAATTACTAATGTTTCTTGTTCGAAGCGAGTTGGTTCCTTTTTTTTCAAAAAGGGAAGGTTTCAGAATTACAGAATAGAGGAACTTACACTGTAGTTAAAGTAAATCTTCTCTCAATTAGGTAATCCAAGTAGCGCTCTGTCACTTTAGTTTAGACGAGGGTCCTACATGGATTGCTTTAAAAAAACAGGATAGTTAATGGTTAAGGGCTGCTTATCTAGGCTGGTGCACAATTAACCTTAAACCTTGGGTAGCGTGATAAGGCACGGGAAAACTTACTTAATTGTAGTAGCAGCGCGAGGAAAAATGTTTTGTTCCTTATCCTCGTTCTGACAGTTACAAGTACCGGCGCCTAAAAACTATAATGGCAAAAAATTGGTAAAACAGAAGGAATTGTACTATTTCCCAGTGTTAGTTAATGGGGAGCTCTGACGAGCGTACACTTACGTTTTAATTCGGTGGTGTTTGAAGTAGGTTGGGGGTCAGCTAAAGCGCATACGTCGCTCTGCATTCACTCTGCATTCAATAAGTATTTAGCGCCTAAAATTATAACATCACTTATTTACTTTTTGTTTAAGCATTATATTGTAATCTACTACTAGGAAAGCATCCGTTCTGCTTACTTACATAAATTTTGGCGCGGTCGCGGGGCAGGTTGGGGGTCCGAGTCGCTCACCAGCCGTTGCTCACAGTGTAGTGAGAGCTGGAGCCGCCATTAGTAGTTTGATTGCGCGCGCCTCTCCACGGGGACGTGGTTGGAGCGGCGCATGCGCAGAGGGTTCAGGCTAGTCTCTCGCTTCCGAGGATTAGCGTTATGTAACTGGCACATGCGCTTACATTTCCTGGCAGTTTAGCCAGCGAGTTATTGCGCAATTGGGGTATTTTAGGCGATTTTAGTAAAACTAGTCGATATCTTGAGTTTAGAGTAGGCTGTGATTTGGAGGGGTTAGTTGGCATCTAATTTGTTAACAATTTAGTTGAAAAATTAAATAACAAAAGCGATTCTATCACATTCCTCCAAGTTAATTCAAGAATTAGGAGGAGACTTGTGTGACATTTTGGATTATTATAAACACATCATAGTGTAATTCGTGTAGCATTTTCCAGCAAGACAAGTTGTTATCTTCCTATAATCTTATTTTAGCAATTAAACTAGAAGAACAACATTAGAATCAAAATAACGTGCTGCTTATGCTAGAGGGACACATTATGTAGTATGGATTCAGTCACAAGATGGGAAAACATTTTTAGATCTGGTTCAGATGCACATATTCCATTCGTCCAAGGAGTTGAGTCCATTTTCGATGGTTTTACAGTAGAAAATCCATTTACACTCCAGTCGATTTAGAATTGTCTGGTGATTGCCACCTCTGGTGCTTGGCACTACTTTGTCTATGACTTGCCATTTAAGGTCATTTTCAGTGTGACCGAGTTCGATGAAGTGTTCAACCAAAGGCGCCGTTGTCACTTTGCATCGGATCCTGCTTCTGTGTTGGGATATCCTTGTTTTTATCTGTTGAGTCGTCTGTCCAATGTAGAGCAATTTGCATGGGCATTCAATACAGTAGATAACATTTTTTGAATTACAGTTTGTGAAAAAATTTAAAGTGTGTTTACAACTCCCATACTCGAAAATTTTCGTGTTGGTGGTGAAATCGCATGCCATGCACTTATTACATTTAAAATGCCCTAACACACGTGGCATATTCAGTCGTGTTTCAATTGTATTCTGACTGGTTGGGAGGCTAGCTCTCACAAGGTGGTCCTTTAAGTTACGGCCTCTTTTGAAAGAAAATAAGGGAAGCCCAGTGTTTAGTTCAAGAGGGTCTAGGACATTCCAATGTTTTTTTATCATTTTGGTTAGTTTATTACTGGCTGTATTGAAAGTAGTAACACAAGTGATCTTGGATAGAGTTTTTTTGGGGCGGGGTTCCAACAAATATTCTCTATGTGTGTACCAGGCCCTTTTCATGGCCCTTCTCACCAGTTTTCTTGGATACCCTCTAGCAGTTAGTTTTTTGCACAGAACTTCTGCTTCGGTGAAGAAATCATTTTTGTACTTACAATTTCTTCTGATTCTCAGAAATTGACCGTAGGGTAATCCATCCCTCAGAGCCCTGGGGTGTGCACTTTGGTATTGTAACAGAGTATTACGTTCCGTTGGTTTTCGGAACAGTGTGGTGTATAATTTATTCTCTTCGCACTTGATGGTCACGTCTAGGTAGTCAATTTGGTGTCTATTGTATGAGTAGGTGAATCTCAAGTCTGTTTGATTGGAGTTCAACCAAGTACAGAAATTGTTAAGTGATTCCTCATCCCCACTCCAGATCATCAGGACATCGTCGATGTACCTGTGCCATGTTTTTATTTGGTTGCGGAAGGGGTTTGTAGTGTTGAGGATGACATTCGTCTCCATGTTGTCCACAAAGAGAATCGCGAAGTTGGGGGCAAAAATAGCCCCCATGGAAGTTCCCTTACGTTGTCTGTAGTAAGTATCTTTGAATAAGAAATAGTTCTTTGTTAGGGCTATTTCCAGAAGGTTTATTATGAATTCTGTGGGGACTTGATGTGGTGCCGGGCGGTTGTTTAGATGATTCTTTATTACATTAATTCCTTTGTCCTGCGGGATGTTGGTGTAGAGTGATTCGATGTCTAATGTCACCAGGATTTCACTGACTGGATTAAACGGGTGTGACTCGATTAGATTGATGAGGTGTGTGGTATCTTTTACATAGGTGGCAGTGTCTTGAACCAAGTCACGGATGAAGAAGTCTATGTATTTTCCTAGAGGTTCCACAACCGATCCGCAACCTGAGAGTATAGGTCTTCCAGGCGGTCGTTCAATGTCCTTGTGGATTTTTGGCAATGTGTAAAGAACTGGGGTGCGTGCGTTTTTGTTATTCAGAAATAGGAATTCATTCTTACTTAAAAAACCTAGTTCAAGTGCTTCTTGTGTAACTGAGAGAATTGTTTCACTTATATTCTTTATGGGATTGCCTCTTAGTTGCTCATAATGGTCTTTGTTATTGATCTGGCGTAATATTTCATTTTCATAGGAAATGCGGTCTTGGATAGCTATCCCGCCACCCTTGTCGCATGGTTTTATGACAATGTTTTCATTTTGTTTTAGTGCTAGAAGGCTATTTTTCTCCTCTTTACTGATGTTGTAGGGTGTGAATCTGTACTCATCTCTTAACTTGCCCAGATCACGTAGCACCAGGTGCTCAAAAGTGAGCACTTCTGGTGGCATAGTTCCACTGGAGGGATTGAATGTGGAAGGGGGGCGCAGGCCTGTGGTGTCAGTCTTACTTGGTCCCTCATGGTTTCTAAAAAAAGTCTGTAGGCGCACTTTCCTAAAAAATTGCATGATCTCAGCTTGGATGTTGAACCAGTTAGGTTTCTCAGCAATGACAAATGATAGACCTCTACTAAGAAGTGCTATATCTGTTGAATTTAGTTGGTGTTGGGAAAGATTGAATATTGGCATTGTCTCCTGGTCATTGTTAGTTGTTGGTTCAGGGTCTAGTATTGGTAGCCCCATTGGTAGTATCTGTTCCTGGTCTGTCGTTCTCCTGGGGGGAAGTTGTATCTGGGCCTCGAACGTGTCTTCCCTCTCCCTCTCCCCCGTGGAGGGTCTGTGTTCCTCGGTTGGCCTCTCCCTAAAAAATGGGGATTGTTTCCAGTGGAGGTGCTAGGGCCTTCTGATCCCTCCGAGCCCTCTGATTCTGCTGAGGATTCTGAAAAGGTAACGGGTGCTCTGTTTCTGAACCGACCCCACGATCCCGTTGGGGCTCGTTGTTGGTCAGGGGGACCTGCGGTGAAATAGTCCTCTCTAAGATATGGGTAAGTTTTTTCTTTATTGTATCGGTTGATGTCTTTTGAGACTTTTGTGGTTTTTTTGTGGTGTTCAAAACTTTCGAAGTCCTTTATGGTGCGGTCTATTTTTTCTAGTGCTGACTTTGCATCAGCTAGGCTGTCTAAGTCACGAATTGCTTGTTCTAGAGCTGCGATCTCTTCTAGTTCTTTTTTGCTGTGCTCGAGTGCGGTGTCTATGCCCAACACCATCCAGTGGCGTGAGCACGTTGTACCAATGTGAGAGAAGCCTAGTTTAAATTTTGGGTCTTGGATAAAGATTGCTGGTACGTTGCGCACCTGGAGGCCTATTGGGATGACCTCTGCTCTCAGATAATCTGTTAGCATGCGTGCATGAAGTTCCGTTCGTATATGTTTTTTCTTAAGGTGTTCTAATTGGGCAAGTTTATCACTAGCTGTGTCTGTGGGGGCTCCGGGATTGGTTACAGGACCTTTAAACAGAGATGGACCAGCAAGTTTAGTCGCAATGTATTCCTCTGTGTAGGTAATGGCTGTATTTGTAGACATTATCTGGAGGAATGCACCGGGTTTCTAGGTGTTTGTGACAGGAAAAACCACTCAATGAGTGATACCCTTGCAGTGTAGCCACTGCGCATGGAATGTTTTTTATAAACAAGGGAACCCCACTTATTAGAACCTGGGGTGGAATGATGTATTTTCAAAAAACAGTGGTTCTGTTTGTGGCCTGATTAGGTCCGGAAGGACAAGAGAGGGTAGCGAGTATTCAATAAACGCTAAGGAGCAAAAGCTGTAGGTATAGGTAGAAACAGTTATTTATTTTTCTTTTTTGAATATACATAAATACTTGTACTTATACTGTATTTTCAGGTGCTCAAGTGAATAGTATGGTGCAGGATGTGACAAAAGTGAACAAAGTGAACGGACTGTCACACAACAACAAACAAGGTTAAAAAACAATTATATACAATAGAGAGAGTAAACATCCTTGGGTATGTCGACGGCGTTTCGATCTATGTAACTTTAGATCATCATCAGGACTGATGAGCTTCCTGAAACTATAAAAGTTGGTATTTTAGTTACAAAGTTTTATACCTACATATTTATTTATTTGGGCTTGCAGACATTGTGCTCCCCGGGATTAGTGATATATCATGCACATGTTTGTGTTCCATCACATATGCATTCAGTTCTTACATCTAGGTGAAGGTACATAAATTCCTCACCTTAGAGTGCAACATAAATGAATAGCCAAAGGGCTATGTTTTGGGGCTTATTTGTCTATTAAGATGCATGCAAAAGGTCATTATAGTCATTTAATGAACGCATTTTTATTATTACCTTGCCTATGCATTTTCAGACAAGGATGATATTTGTATACTTTGGTTGATGGTTGCTTACTGGAGAGAATCTGGAATTGGAATCAATTGTAATTAGTTTCACAAAGAATTGGCTGTTCATTACTGAAACTTGCAGATTTTTTAAAAAAAGGGAGTTATACTTCTAGATAATTGGGTAATGTCAATTACTAATGTTTCTTGTTCAAAGCGAGTTGGTTCCTTTTTTTTCAAAAAGGGAAGGTTTCAGAATTACAGAATAGAGGAACTTACACTGTAGTTAAAGTAAATCTTCTCTCAATTAGGTAATCCAAGTAGCGCTCTGTCACTTTAGTTTAGACGAGGGTCCTACATGGATTGCTTTCAAAAAACAGGATAGTTAATGGTTAAGGGCTGCTTATCTAGGCTGGTGCACAATTAACCTTAAACCTTGGGTAGCGTGATAAGGCACGGGAAAACTTACTTAATTGTAGTAGCAGCGCGAGGAAAAATGTTTTGTTCCTTATCCTCGTTCTGACAGTTACAAGTACCGGCGCCTAAAAACTATAATGGCAAAAAATTGGTAAAACAGAAGGAATTGTACTATTGCCCAGTGTTAGTTAATGGGGAGCTCTGACGAGCGTACACTTACGTTTTAATTCGGTGGTGTTTGAAGTAGGTTGGGGGTCAGCTAAAGCGCATACGTCGCTCTGCATTCACTCTGCATTCAATAAGTATTTAGCGCCTAAAATTATAACATCACTTATTTACTTTTTGTTTAAGCATTATATTGTAATCTACTACTAGGAAAGCATCCGTTCTGCTTACTTACATAAATTTTGGCGCGGTCGCGGGGCAGGTTGGGGGTCCGAGTCGCTCACCAGCCGTTGCTCACAGTGTAGTGAGAGCTGGAGCCGCCATTAGTAGTTTGATTGCGTGCGCCTCTCCACGGGGACGTGGTTGGAGCGGCGCATGCGCAGAGGGTTCAGGCTAGTCTCTCGCTTCCGAGGATTAGCGTTATGTAACTGGCACATGCGCTTACATTTCCTGGCAGTTTAGCCAGCGAGTTATTGCGCAATTGGGGTATTTTAGGCGATTTTAGTAAAACTAGTCGATATCTTGAGTTTAGAGTAGGCTGTGAATTGGAGGGGTTAGTTGGCATCTAATTTGTTAACAATTTAGTTGAAAAATTAAATAACAAAAGCGATTCTATCACATTCCTCCAAGTTAATTCAAGAATTAGGAGGAGACTTGTGTGACATTTTGGATTATTATAAACACATCATAGTGTAATTCGTGTAGCATTTTCCAGCAAGACAAGTTGTTATCTTCCTATAATCTTATTTTAGCAATTAAACTAGAAGAACAACATTAGAATCAAAATAACGTGCTGCTTATGCTAGAGGGACACATTATGTAGTATGGATTCAGTCACAAGATGGGAAAACATTTTTAGATCTGGTTCAGATGCACATATTCCATTCGTCCAAGGAGTTGAGTCCATTTTCGATGGTTTTACAGTAGAAAATCCATTTACACTCCAGTCGATTTAGAATTGTCTGGTGATTGCCACCTCTGGTGCTTGGCACTACTTTGTCTATGACTTGCCATTTAAGGTCATTTTCAGTGTGACCGAGTTCGATGAAGTGTTCAACCAAAGGCGCCGTTGTCACTTTGCATCGGATCCTGCTTCTGTGTTGGGATATCCTTGTTTTTATCTGTTGAGTCGTCTGTCCAATGTAGAGCAATTTGCATGGGCATTCAATACAGTAGATAACATTTTTTGAATTACAGTTTGTGAAAAAATTTAAAGTGTGTTTACAACTCCCATACTCGAAAATTTTCGTGTTGGTGGTGAAATCGCATGCCATGCACTTATTACATTTAAAATGCCCTAACACACGTGGCATATTCAGTCGTGTTTCAATTGTATTCTGACTGGTTGGGAGGCTAGCTCTCACAAGGTGGTCCTTTAAGTTACGGCCTCTTTTGAAAGAAAATAAGGGAAGCCCAGTGTTTAGTTCAAGAGGGTCTAGGACATTCCAATGTTTTTTTATCATTTTGGTTAGTTTATTACTGGCTGTATTGAAAGTAGTAACACAAGTGATCTTGGATAGAGTTTTTTTGGGGCGGGGTTCCAACAAATATTCTCTATGTGTGTACCAGGCCCTTTTCATGGCCCTTCTCACCAGTTTTCTTGGATACCCTCTAGCAGTTAGTTTTTTGCACAGAACTTCTGCTTCGGTGAAGAAATCATTTTTGTACTTACAATTTCTTCTGATTCTCAGAAATTGACCGTAGGGTAATCCATCCCTCAGAGCCCTGGGGTGTGCACTTTGGTATTGTAACAGAGTATTACTTTCCGTTGGTTTTCGGAACAGTGTGGTGTATAATTTATTCTCTTCGCACTTGATGGTCACGTCTAGGTAGTCAATTTGGTGTCTATTGTATGAGTAGGTGAATCTCAAGTCTGTTTGATTGGAGTTCAACCAAGTACAGAAATTGTTAAGTGATTCCTCATCCCCACTCCAGATCATCAGGACATCGTCGATGTACCTGTGCCATGTTTTTATTTGGTTGCGGAAGGGGTTTGTAGTGTTGAGGATGACATTCATCTCCATGTTGTCCACAAAGAGAATCGCGAAGTTGGGGGCAAAAATAGCCCCCATGGAAGTTCCCTTACGTTGTCTGTAGTAAGTATCTTTGAATAAGAAATAGTTCTTTGTTAGGGCTATTTCCAGAAGGTTTATTATGAATTCTGTGGGGACTTGATGTGGTGCCGGGCGGTTGTTTAGATGATTCTTTATTACATTAATTCCTTTGTCCTGCGGGATGTTGGTGTAGAGTGATTCGATGTCTAATGTCACCAGGATTTCACTGACTGGATTAAACGGGTGTGACTCGATTAGATTGATGAGGTGAGTGGTATCTTTTACATAGGTGGCAGTGTCTTGAACCAAGTCATGGATGAAGAAGTCTATGTATTTTCCTAGAGGTTCCACAACCGATCCGCAACCTGAGAGTATAGGTCTTCCAGGCGGTCGTTCAATGTCCTTGTGGATTTTTGGCAATGTGTAAAGAACTGGGGTGCGTGCGTTTTTGTTATTCAGAAATAGGAATTCATTCTTACTTAAAAAACCTAGTTCAAGTGCTTCTTGTGTAACTGAGAGAATTGTTTCACTTATATTCTTTATGGGATTGCCTCTTAGTTGCTCATAATGGTCTTTGTTATTGATCTGGCGTAAGATTTCATTTTCATAGGAAATGCGGTCTTGGATAGCTATCCCGCCACCCTTGTCGCATGGTTTTATGACAATGTTTTCATTTTGTTTTAGTGCTAGAAGGCTATTTTTCTCCTCTTTACTGATGTTGTAGGGTGTGAATCTGTACTCATCTCTTAACTTGCCCAGATCACGTAGCACCAGGTGCTCAAAAGTGAGCACTTCTGGTGGCATAGTTCCACTGGAGGGATTGAATGTGGAAGGGGGGCGCAGGCCTGTGGTGTCAGTCTTACTTGGTCCCTCATGGTTTCTAAAAAAAGTCTGTAGGCGCACTTTCCTAAAAAATTGCATGATCTCAGCTTGGATGTTGAACCAGTTAGGTTTCTCAGCAATGACAAATGATAGACCTCTACTAAGAAGTGCTATATCTGTTGAATTTAGTTGGTGTTGGGAAAGATTGAATATTGGCATTGTCTCCTGGTCATTGTTAGTTGTCGGTTCAGGGTCTAGTATTGGTAGCCCCATTGGTAGTATCTGTTCCTGGTCTGTCGTTCTCCTGGGGGGAAGTTGTATCTGGGCCTCGAACGTGTCTTCCCTCTCCCTCTCCCCCGTGGAGGGTCTGTGTTCCTCGGTTGGCCTCTCCCTAAAAAATGGGGATTGTTTCCAGTGGAGGTGCTAGGGCCTTCTGATCCCTCCGAGCCCTCTGATTCTGCTGAGGATTCTGAAAAGGTAACGGGTGCTCTGTTTCTGAACCGACCCCACGATCCCGTTGGGGCTCGTTGTTGGTCAGGGGGACCTGCGGTGAAATAGTCCTCTCTAAGATATGGGTAAGTTTTTTCTTTATTGTATCGGTTGATGTCTTTTGAGACTTTTGTGGTTTTTTTGTGGTGTTCAAAACTTTCGAAGTCCTTTATGGTGCGGTCTATTTTTTCTAGTGCTGACTTTGCATCAGCTAGGCTGTCTAAGTCACGAATTGCTTGTTCTAGAGCTGCGATCTCTTCTAGTTCTTTTTTGCTGTGCTCGAGTGCGGTGTCTATGCCCAACACCATCCAGTGGCGTGAGCACGTTGTACCAATGTGAGAGAAGCCTAGTTTAAATTTTGGGTCTTGGATAAAGATTGCTGGTACGTTGCGCACCTGGAGGCCTATTGGGATGACCTCTGCTCTCAGATAATCTGTTAGCATGCGTGCATGAAGTTCCGTTCGTATATGTTTTTTCTTAAGGTGTTCTAATTGGGCAAGTTTATCACTAGCTGTGTCTGTGGGGGCTCCGGGATTGGTTACAGGACCTTTAAACAGAGATGGACCAGCAAGTTTAGTCGCAATGTATTCCTCTGTGTAGGTAATGGCTGTATTTGTAGACATTATCTGGAGGAATGCACCGGGTTTCTAGGTGTTTGTGACAGGAAAAACCACTCAATGAGTGATACCCTTGCAGTGTAGCCACTGCGCATGGAATGTTTTTTATAAACAAGGGAACCCCACTTATTAGAACCTGGGGTGGAATGATGTATTTTCAAAAAACAGTGGTTCTGTTTGTGGCCTGATTAGGTCCGGAAGGACAAGAGAGGGTAGCGAGTATTCAATAAACGCTAAGGAGCAAAAGCTGTAGGTATAGGTAGAAACAGTTATTTATTTTTCTTTTTTGAATATACATAAATACTTGTACTTATACTGTATTTTCAGGTGCTCAAGTGAATAGTATGGTGCAGGATGTGACAAAAGTGAACAAAGTGAACGGACTGTCACACAACAACAAACAAGGTTAAAAAACAATTATATACAATAGAGAGAGTAAACATCCTTGGGTATGTCGACGGCGTTTCGATCTATGTAACTTTAGATCATCATCAGGACTGATGAGCTTCCTGAAACTATAAAAGTTGGTATTTTAGTTACAAAGTTTTATACCTACATATTTATTTATTTGGGCTTGCAGACATTGTGCTCCCCGGGATTAGTGATATATCATGCACATGTTTGTGTTCCATCACATATGCATTCAGTTCTTACATCTAGGTGAAGGTACATAAATTCCTCACCTTAGAGTGCAACATAAATGAATAGCCAAAGGGCTATGTTTTGGGGCTTATTTGTCTATTAAGATGCATGCAAAAGGTCATTATAGTCATTTAATGAACGCATTTTTATTATTACCTTGCCTATGCATTTTCAGACAAGGATGATATTTGTATACTTTGGTTGATGGTTGCTTACTGGAGAGAATCTGGAATTGGAATCAATTGTAATTAGTTTCACAAAGAATTGGCTGTTCATTACTGAAACTTGCAGATTTTTAAAAAAAAGGGAGTTATACTTCTAGATAATTGGGTAATGTCAATTACTAATGTTTCTTGTTCGAAGCGAGTTGGTTCCTTTTTTTTCAAAAAGGGAAGGTTTCAGAATTACAGAATAGAGGAACTTACACTGTAGTTAAAGTAAATCTTCTCTCAATTAGGTAATCCAAGTAGCGCTCTGTCACTTTAGTTTAGACGAGGGTCCTACATGGATTGCTTTCAAAAAACAGGCTAGTTAATGGTTAAGGGCTGCTTATCTAGGCTGGTGCACAATTAACCTTAAACCTTGGGTAGCGTGATAAGGCACGGGAAAACTTACTTAATTGTAGTAGCAGCGCGAGGAAAAATGTTTTGTTCCTTATCCTCGTTCTGACAGTTACAAGTTCCGGCGCCTAAAAACTATAATGGCAAAAAATTGGTAAAACAGAAGGAATTGTACTATTGCCCAGTGTTAGTTAATGGGGAGCTCTGACGAGCGTACACTTACGTTTTAATTCGGTGGTGTTTGAAGTAGGTTGGGGGTCAGCTAAAGCGCATACGTCGCTCTGCATTCACTCTGCATTCAATAAGTATTTAGCGCCTAAAATTATAACATCACTTATTTACTTTTTGTTTAAGCATTATATTGTAATCTACTACTAGGAAAGCATCCGTTCTGCTTACTTACATAAATTTTGGCACGGTCGCGGGGCAGGTTGGGGGTCCGAGTCGCTCACCAGCCGTTGCTCACAGTGTAGTGAGAGCTGGAGCCGCCATTAGTAGTTTGATTGCGTGCGCCTCTCCACGGGGACGTGGTTGGAGCGGCGCATGCGCAGAGGGTTCAGGCTAGTCTCTCGCTTCCGAGGATTAGCGTTATGTAACTGGCACATGCGCTTACATTTCCTGGCAGTTTAGCCAGCGAGTTATTGCGCAATTGGGGTATTTTAGGCGATTTTAGTAAAACTAGTCGATATCTTGAGTTTAGAGTAGGCTGTGAATTGGAGGGGTTAGTTGGCATCTAATTTGTTAACAATTTAGTTGAAAAATTAAATAACAAAAGCGATTCTATCACATTTCTGCCAAGTTAATTCAAGAATTAGGAGGAGACTTGTGTGACATTTTGGATTATTATAAACACATCATAGTGTAATTCGTGTAGCATTTTCCAGCAAGACAAGTTGTTATCTTCCTATAATCTTATTTTAGCAATTAAACTAGAAGAACAACATTAGAATCAAAATAACGTGCTGCTTATGCTAGAGGGACACATTATGTAGTATGGATTCAGTCACAAGATGGGAAAACATTTTTAGATCTGGTTCAGATGCACATATTCCATTCGTCCAAGGAGTTGAGTCCATTTTCGATGGTTTTACAGTAGAAAATCCATTTACACTCCAGTCGATTTAGAATTGTCTGGTGATTGCCACCTCTGGTGCTTGGCACTACTTTGTCTATGACTTGCCATTTAAGGTCATTTTCAGTGTGACCGAGTTCGATGAAGTGTTCAACCAAAGGCGCCGTTGTCACTTTGCATCGGATCCTGCTTCTGTGTTGGGATATCCTTGTTTTTATCTGTTGAGTCGTCTGTCCAATGTAGAGCAATTTGCATGGGCATTCAATACAGTAGATAACATTTTTTGAATTACAGTTTGTGAAAAAATTTAAAGTGTGTTTACAACTCCCATACTCGAAAATTTTCGTGTTGGTGGTGAAATCGCATGCCATGCACTTATTACATTTAAAATGCCCTAACACACGTGGCATATTCAGTCGTGTTTCAATTGTATTCTGACTGATTGGGAGGCTAGCTCTCACAAGGTGGTCCTTTAAGTTACGGCCTCTTTTGAAAGAAAATAAGGGAAGCCCAGTGTTTAGTTCAAGAGGGTCTAGGACATTCCAATGTTTTTTTATCATTTTGGTTAGTTTATTACTGGCTGTATTGAAAGTAGTAACACAAGTGATCTTGGATAGAGTTTTTTTGGGGCGGGGTTCCAACAAATATTCTCTATGTGTGTACCAGGCCCTTTTCATGGCCCTTCTCACCAGTTTTCTTGGATACCCTCTAGCAGTTAGTTTTTTGCACAGAACTTCTGCTTCGGTGAAGAAATCATTTTTGTACTTACAATTTCTTCTGATTCTCAGAAATTGACCGTAGGGTAATCCATCCCTCAGAGCCCTGGGGTGTGCACTTTGGTATTGTAACAGAGTATTACTTTCCGTTGGTTTTCGGAACAGTGTGGTGTATAATTTATTCTCTTCGCACTTGATGGTCACGTCTAGGTAGTCAATTTGGTGTCTATTGTATGAGTAGGTGAATCTCAAGTCTGTTTGATTGGAGTTCAACCAAGTACAGAAATTGTTAAGTGATTCCTCATCCCCACTCCAGATCATCAGGACATCGTCGATGTACCTGTGCCATGTTTTTATTTGGTTGCGGAAGGGGTTTGTAGTGTTGAGGATGACATTCATCTCCATGTTGTCCACAAAGAGAATCGCGAAGTTGGGGGCAAAAATAGCCCCCATGGAAGTTCCCTTACGTTGTCTGTAGTAAGTATCTTTGAATAAGAAATAGTTCTTTGTTAGGGCTATTTCCAGAAGGTTTATTATGAATTCTGTGGGGACTTGATGTGGTGCCGGGCGGTTGTTTAGATGATTCTTTATTACATTAATTCCTTTGTCCTGCGGGATGTTGGTGTAGAGTGATTCGATGTCTAATGTCACCAGGATTTCACTGACTGGATTAAACGGGTGTGACTCGATTAGATTGATGAGGTGAGTGGTATCTTTTACATAGGTGGCAGTGTCTTGAACCAAGTCATGGATGAAGAAGTCTATGTATTTTCCTAGAGGTTCCACAACCGATCCGCAACCTGAGAGTATAGGTCTTCCAGGCGGTCGTTCAATGTCCTTGTGGATTTTTGGCAATGTGTAAAGAACTGGGGTGCATGCGTTTTTGTTATTCAGAAATAGGAATTCATTCTTACTTAAAAAACCTAGTTCAAGTGCTTCTTGTGTAACTGAGAGAATTGTTTCACTTATATTCTTTATGGGATTGCCTCTTAGTTGCTCATAATGGTCTTTGTTATTGATCTGGCGTAAGATTTCATTTTCATAGGAAATGCGGTCTTGGATAGCTATCCCGCCACCCTTGTCGCATGGTTTTATGACAATGTTTTCATTTTGTTTTAGTGCTAGAAGGCTATTTTTCTCCTCTTTACTGATGTTGTAGGGTGTGAATCTGTACTCATCTCTTAACTTGCCCAGATCACGTAGCACCAGGTGCTCAAAAGTGAGCACTTCTGGTGGCATAGTTCCACTGGAGGGATTGAATGTGGAAGGGGGGCGCAGGCCTGTGGTGTCAGTCTTACTTGGTCCCTCATGGTTTCTAAAAAAAGTCTGTAGGCGCACTTTCCTAAAAAATTGCATGATCTCAGCTTGGATGTTGAACCAGTTAGGTTTCTCAGCAATGACAAATGATAGACCTCTACTAAGAAGTGCTATATCTGTTGAATTTAGTTGGTGTTGGGAAAGATTGAATATTGGCATTGTCTCCTGGTCATTGTTAGTTGTCGGTTCAGGGTCTAGTATTGGTAGCCCCATTGGTAGTATCTGTTCCTGGTCTGTCGTTCTCCTGGGGGGAAGTTGTATCTGGGCCTCGAACGTGTCTTCCCTCTCCCTCTCCCCCGTGGAGGGTCTGTGTTCCTCGGTTGGCCTCTCCCTAAAAAATGGGGATTGTTTCCAGTGGAGGTGCTAGGGCCTTCTGATCCCTCCGAGCCCTCTGATTCTGCTGAGGATTCTGAAAAGGTAACGGGTGCTCTGTTTCTGAACCGACCCCACGATCCCGTTGGGGCTCGTTGTTGGTCAGGGGGACCTGCGGTGAAATAGTCCTCTCTAAGATATGGGTAAGTTTTTTCTTTATTGTATTGGTTGATGTCTTTTGAGACTTTTGTGGTTTTTTTGTGGTGTTCAAAACTTTCGAAGTCCTTTATGGTGAGGTCTATTTTTTCTAGTGCTGACTTTGCATCAGCTAGGCTGTCTAAGTCACGAATTGCTTGTTCTAGAGCTGCGATCTCTTCTAGTTCTTTTTTGCTGTGCTCGAGTGCGGTGTCTATGCCCAACACCATCCAGTGGCGTGAGCACGTTGTACCAATGTGAGAGAAGCCTAGTTTAAATTTTGGGTCTTGGATAAAGATTGCTGGTACGTTGCGCACCTGGAGGCCTATTGGGATGACCTCTGCTTTAAGATAATCTGTTAGCATGCGTGCATGAAGTTCCGTTCGTATATGTTTTTTCTTAAGGTGTTCTAATTGGGCAAGTTTATCACTAGCTGTGTCTGTGGGGGCTCCGGGATTGGTTACAGGACCTTTAAACAGAGATGGACCAGCAAGTTTAGTCGCAATGTATTCCTCTGTGTAGGTAATGGCTGTATTTGTAGACATTATCTGGAGGAATGCACCGGGTTTCTAGGTGTTTGTGACAGGAAAAACCACTCAATGAGTGATACCCTTGCAGTGTAGCCACTGCGCATGGAATGTTTTTTATAAACAAGGGAACCCCACTTATTATAACCTGGGGTGGAATGATGTATTTTCAAAAAACAGTGGTTCTGTTTGTGGCCTGATTAGGTCCGGAAGGACAAGAGAGGGTAGCGAGTATTCAATAAACGCTAAGGAGCAAAAGCTGTAGGTATAGGTAGAAACAGTTATTTATTTTTCTTTTTTGAATATACATAAATACTTGTACTTATACTGTATTTTCAGGTGCTCAAGTGAATAGTATGGTGCAGGACGTGACAAAAGTGAACAAAGTGAACGGACTGTCACACAACAACAAACAAGGTTAAAAAACAATTATATACAATAGAGAGAGTAAAAATCCTTGGGTATGTCGACGGCGTTTCGATCTATGTAACTTTAGATCATCATCAGGACTGATGAGCTTCCTGAAACTATAAAAGTTGGTATTTTAGTTACAAAGTTTTATACCTACATATTTATTTATTTGGGCTTGCAGACATTGTGCTCCCCGGGATTAGTGATATATCATGCACATGTTTGTGTTCCATCACATATGCATTCAGTTCTTACATCTAGGTGAAGGTACATAAATTCCTCACCTTAGAGTGCAACATAAATGAATAGCCAAAGGGCTATGTTTTGGGGCTTATTTGTCTATTAAGATGCATGCAAAAGGTCATTATAGTCATTTAATGAACGCATTTTTATTATTACCTTGCCTATGCATTTTCAGACAAGGATGATATTTGTATACTTTGGTTGATGGTTGCTTACTGGAGAGAATCTGGAATTGGAATCAATTGTAATTAGTTTCACAAAGAATTGGCTTTTCATTACTGAAACTTGCAGATTTTTTAAAAAAAGGGAGTTATACTTCTAGATAATTGGGTAATGTCAATTACTAATGTTTCTTGTTCGAAGCGAGTTGGTTCCTTTTTTTTCAAAAAGGGAAGGTTTCAGAATTACAGAATAGAGGAACTTACACTGTAGTTAAAGTAAATCTTCTCTCAATTAGGTAATCCAAGTAGCGCTCTGTCACTTTAGTTTAGACGAGGGTCCTACATGGATTGCTTTAAAAAAACAGGATAGTTAATGGTTAAGGGCTGCTTATCTAGGCTGGTGCACAATTAACCTTAAACCTTGGGTAGCGTGATAAGGCACGGGAAAACTTACTTAATTGTAGTAGCAGCGCGAGAAAATATGTTTTGTTCCTTATCCTCGTTCTGACAGTTACAAGTACCGGCGCCTAAAAACTATAATGGCAAAAAATTGGTAAAACAGAAGGAATTGTACTATTGCCCAGTGTTAGTTAATGGGGAGCTCTGACGAGCGTACACTTACGTTTTAATTCGGTGGTGTTTGAAGTAGGTTGGGGGTCAGCTAAAGCGCATACGTCGCTCTGCATTCACTCTGCATTCAATAAGTATTTAGCGCCTAAAATTATAACATCACTTATTTACTTTTTGTTTAAGCATTATATTGTAATCTACTAAAGCATCCGTTCTGCTTACGTACATAAATTTTGGCGCGGTCGCGGGGCAGGTTGGGGGTCCGAGTCGCTCACCAGCCGTTGCTCACAGTGTAGTGAGAGCTGGAGCCGCCATTAGTAGTTTGATTGCGCGCGCCTCTCCACGGGGACGTGGTTGGAGCGGCGCATGCGCAGAGGGTTCAGGCTAGTCTCTCGCTTCCGAGGATTAGCGTTATGTAACTGCCACATGCGCTTACATTTCCTGGCAGTTTAGCCAGCGAGTTATTGCGCAATTGGGGTATTTTAGGCGATTTTAGTAAAACTAGTCGATATCTTGAGTTTAGAGTAGGCTGTGAATTGGAGGGGTTAGTTGGCATCTAATTTGTTAACAATTTAGTTGAAAAATTAAATAACAAAAGCGATTCTATCACATTTCTGCCAAGTTAATTCAAGAATTAGGAGGAGACTTGTGTGACATTTTGGATTATTATAAACACATCATAGTGTAATTCGTGTAGCATTTTCCAGCAAGACAAGTTGTTATCTTCCTATAATCTTATTTTAGCAATTAAACTAGAAGAACAACATTAGAATCAAAATAACGTGCTGCTTATGCTAGAGGGACACATTATGTAGTATGGATTCAGTCACAAGATGGGAAAACATTTTTAGATCTGGTTCAGATGCACATATTCCATTCGTCCAAGGAGTTGAGTCCATTTTCGATGGTTTTACAGTAGAAAATCCATTTACACTCCAGTCGATTTAGAATTGTCTGGTGATTGCCACCTCTGGTGCTTGGCACTACTTTGTCTATGACTTGCCATTTAAGGTCATTTTCAGTGTGACCGAGTTCGATGAAGTGTTCAACCAAAGGCGCCGTTGTCACTTTGCATCGGATCCTGCTTCTGTGTTGGGATATCCTTGTTTTTATCTGTTGAGTCGTCTGTCCAATGTAGAGCAATTTGCATGGGCATTCAATACAGTAGATAACATTTTTTGAATTACAGTTTGTGAAAAAATTTAAAGTGTGTTTACAACTCCCATACTCGAAAATTTTCGTGTTGGTGGTGAAATCGCATGCCATGCACTTATTACATTTAAAATGCCCTAACACACGTGGCATATTCAGTCGTGTTTCAATTGTATTCTGACTGGTTGGGAGGCTAGCTCTCACAAGGTGGTCCTTTAAGTTACGGCCTCTTTTGAAAGAAAATAAGGGAAGCCCAGTGTTTAGTTCAAGAGGGTCTAGGACATTCCAATGTTTTTTTATCATTTTGGTTAGTTTATTACTGGCTGTATTGAAAGTAGTAACACAAGTGATCTTGGATAGAGTTTTTTTGGGGCGGGGTTCCAACAAATATTCTCTATGTGTGTACCAGGCCCTTTTCATGGCCCTTCTCACCAGTTTTCTTGGATACCCTCTAGCAGTTAGTTTTTTGCACAGAACTTCTGCTTCGGTGAAGAAATCATTTTTGTACTTACAATTTCTTCTGATTCTCAGAAATTGACCGTAGGGTAATCCATCCCTCAGAGCCCTGGGGTGTGCACTTTGGTATTGTAACAGAGTATTACGTTCCGTTGGTTTTCGGAACAGTGTGGTGTATAATTTATTCACTTCGCACTTGATGGTCACGTCTAGGTAGTCAATTTGGTGTCTATTGTATGAGTAGGTGAATCTCAAGTCTGTTTGATTGGAGTTCAACCAAGTACAGAAATTGTTAAGTGATTCCTCATCCCCACTCCAGATCATCAGGACATCGTCGATGTACCTGTGCCATGTTTTTATTTGGTTGCGGAAGGGGTTTGTAGTGTTGAGGATGACATTCGTCTCCATGTTGTCCACAAAGAGAATCGCGAAGTTGGGGGCAAAAATAGCCCCCATGGAAGTTCCCTTACGTTGTCTGTAGTAAGTATCTTTGAATAAGAAATAGTTCTTTGTTAGGGCTATTTCCAGAAGGTTTATTATGAATTCTGTGGGGACTTGATGTGGTGCCGGGCGGTTGTTTAGATGATTCTTTATTACATTAATTCCTTTGTCCTGCGGGATGTTGGTGTAGAGTGATTCGATGTCTAATGTCACCAGGATTTCACTGACTGGATTAAACGGGTGTGACTCGATTAGATTGATGAGGTGTGTGGTATCTTTTACATAGGTGGCAGTGTCTTGAACCAAGTCACGGATGAAGAAGTCTATGTATTTTCCTAGAGGTTCCACAACCGATCCGCAACCTGAGAGTATAGGTCTTCCAGGCGGTCGTTCAATGTCCTTGTGGATTTTTGGCAATGTGTAAAGAACTGGGGTGCGTGCGTTTTTGTTATTCAGAAATAGGAATTCATTCTTACTTAAAAAACCTAGTTCAAGTGCTTCTTGTGTAACTGAGAGAATTATTTCACTTATATTCTTTATGGGATTGCCTCTTAGTTGCTCATAATGGTCTTTGTTATTGATCTGGCGTAAGATTTCATTTTCATAGGAAATGCGGTCTTGGATAGCTATCCCGCCACCCTTGTCGCATGGTTTTATGACAATGTTTTCATTTTGTTTTAGTGCTAGAAGGCTATTTTTCTCCTCTTTACTGATGTTGTAGGGTGTGAATCTGTACTCATCTCTTAACTTGCCCAGATCACGTAGCACCAGGTGCTCAAAAGTGAGCACTTCTGGTGGCATAGTTCCACTGGAGGAATTGAATGTGGAAGGGGGGCGCAGGCCTGTGGTGTCAGTCTTACTTGGTCCCTCATGGTTTCTAAAAAAAGTCTGTAGGCGCACTTTCCTAAAAAATTGCATGATCTCAGCTTGGATGTTGAACCAGTTAGGTTTCTCAGCAATGACAAATGATAGACCTCTACTAAGAAGTGCTATATCTGTTGAATTTAGTTGGTGTTGGGAAAGATTGAATATTGGCATTGTCTCCTGGTCATTGTTAGTTGTCGGCTCAGGGTCTAGTATTGGTAGCCCCATTGGTAGTATCTGTTCCTGGTCTGTCGTTCTCCTGGGGGGAAGTTGTATCTGGGCCTCGAACGTGTCTTCCCTCTCCCTCTCCCCCGTGGAGGGTCTGTGTTCCTCGGTTGGCCTCTCCCTAAAAAATGGGGATTGTTTCCAGTGGAGGTGCTAGGGCCTTCTGATCCCTCCGAGCCCTCTGATTCTGCTGAGGATTCTGAAAAGGTAACGGGTGCTCTGTTTCTGAACCGACCCCACGATCCCGTTGGGGCTCGTTGTTGGTCAGGGGGACCTGCAGTGAAATAGTCCTCTCTAAGATATGGGTAAGTTTTTTCTTTATTGTATTGGTTGATGTCTTTTGAGACTTTTGTGGTTTTTTTGTGGTGTTCAAAACTTTCGAAGTCCTTTATGGTGCGGTCTATTTTTTCTAGTGCTGACTTTGCATCAGCTAGGCTGTCTAAGTCACGAATTGCTTGTTCTAGAGCTGCGATCTCTTCTAGTTCTTTTTTGCTGTGCTCGAGTGCGGTGTCTATGCCCAACACCATCCAGTGGCGTGAGCACGTTGTACCAATGTGAGAGAAGCCTAGTTTAAATTTTGGGTCTTGGATAAAGATTGCTGGTACGTTGCGCACCTGGAGGCCTATTGGGATGACCTCTGCTCTCAGATAATCTGTTAGCATGCGTGCATGAAGTTCCGTTCGTATATGTTTTTTCTTAAGGTGTTCTAATTGGGCAAGTTTATCACTAGCTGTGTCTGTGGGGGCTCCGGGATTGGTTACAGGACCTTTAAACAGAGATGGACCAGCAAGTTTAGTCGCAATGTATTCCTCTGTGTAGGTAATGGCTGTATTTGTAGACATTATCTGGAGGAATGCACCGGGTTTCTAGGTGTTTGTGACAGGAAAAACCACTCAATGAGTGATACCCTTGCAGTGTAGCCACTGCGCATGGAATGTTTTTTATAAACAAGGGAACCCCACTTATTAGAACCTGGGGTGGAATGATGTATTTTCAAAAAACAGTGGTTCTGTTTGTGGCCTGATTAGGTCCGGAAGGACAAGAGAGGGTAGCGAGTATTCAATAAACGCTAAGGAGCAAAAGCTGTAGGTATAGGTAGAAACAGTTATTTATTTTTCTTTTTTGAATATACATAAATACTTGTACTTATACTGTATTTTCAGGTGCTCAAGTGAATAGTATGGTGCAGGACGTGACAAAAGTGAACAAAGTGAACGGACTGTCACACAACAACAAACAAGGTTAAAAAACAATTATATACAATAGAGAGAGTAAAAATCCTTGGGTATGTCGACGGCGTTTCGATCTATGTAACTTTAGATCATCATCAGGACTGATGAGCTTCCTGAAACTATAAAAGTTGGTATTTTAGTTACAAAGTTTTATACCTACATATTTATTTATTTGGGCTTGCAGACATTGTGCTCCCCGGGATTAGTGATATATCATGCACATGTTTGTGTTCCATCACATATGCATTCAGTTCTTACATCTAGGTGAAGGTACATAAATTCCTCACCTTAGAGTGCAACATAAATGAATAGCCAAAGGGCTATGTTTTGGGGCTTATTTGTCTATTAAGATGCATGCAAAAGGTCATTATAGTCATTTAATGAACGCATTTTTATTATTACCTTGCCTATGCATTTTCAGACAAGGATGATATTTGTATACTTTGGTTGATGGTTGCTTACTGGAGAGAATCTGGAATTGGAATCAATTGTAATTAGTTTCACAAAGAATTGGCTGTTCATTACTGAAACTTGCAGATTTTTTAAAAAAAGGGAGTTATACTTCTAGATAATTGGGTAATGTCAATTACTAATGTTTCTTGTTCGAAGCGAGTTGGTTCCTTTTTTTTCAAAAAGGGAAGGTTTCAGAATTACAGAATAGAGGAACTTACAATGTAGTTAAAGTAAATCTTCTCTCAATTAGGTAATCCAAGTAGCGCTCTGTCACTTTAGTTTAGACGAGGGTCCTACATGGATTGCTTTAAAAAAACAGGATAGTTAATGGTTAAGGGCTGCTTATCTAGGCTGGTGCACAATTAACCTTAAACCTTGGGTAGCGTGATAAGGCACAGGAAAACTTACTTAATTGTAGTAGCAGCGCGAGGAAAAATGTTTTGTTCCTTATCCTCGTTCTGACAGTTACAAGTACCGGCGCCTAAAAACTATAATGGCAAAAAATTGGTAAAACAGAAGGAATTGTACTATTGCCCAGTGTTAGTTAATGGGGAGCTCTGACGAGCGTACACTTACGTTTTAATTCGGTGGTGTTTGAAGTAGGTTGGGGGTCAGCTAAAGCGCATACGTCGCTCTGCATTCACTCTGCATTCAATAAGTATTTAGCGCCTAAAATTATAACATCACTTATTTACTTTTTGTTTAAGCATTATATTGTAATCTACTACTAGGAAAGCATCCGTTCTGCTTACTTACATAAATTTTGGCGCGGTCGCGGGGCAGGTTGGGGGTCCGAGTCGCTCACCAGCCGTTGCTCACAGTGTAGTGAGAGCTGGAGCCGCCATTAGTAGTTTGATTGCGCGCGCCTCTCCACGGGGACGTGGTTGGAGCGGCGCATGCGCAGAGGGTTCATGCTAGTCTCTCGCTTCCGAGGATTAGCGTTATGTAACTGACACATGCGCTTACATTTCCTGGCAGTTTAGCCAGCGAGTTATTGCGCAATGGGGGTATTTTAGGCGATTTTAGTAAAACTAGTCGATATCTTGAGTTTAGAGTAGGCTGTGAATTGGAGGGGTTAGTTGGCATCTAATTTGTTAACAATTTAGTTGAAAAATTAAATAACAAAAGCGATTCTATCACATTTCTGCCAAGTTAATTCAAGAATTAGGAGGAGACTTGTGTGACATTTTGGATTATTATAAACACATCATAGTGTAATCCGTGTAGCATTTTCCAGCAAGACAAGTTGTTATCTTCCTATAATCTTATTTTAGCAATTAAACTAGAAGAACAACATTAGAATCAAAATAACGTGCTGCTTATGCTAGAGGGACACATTATGTAGTATGGATTCAGTCACAAGATGGGAAAACATTTTTAGATCTAGTTCAGATGCACATATTCCATTCGTCCAAGGAGTTGAGTCCATTTTCGATGGTTTTACAGTAGAAAATCCATTTACACTCCAGTCAATTTAGAATTGTCTGGTGATTGCCACCTCTGGTGCTTGGCACTACTTTGTCTATGACTTGCCATTTAAGGTCATTTTCAGTGTGACCGAGTTCGATGAAGTGTTCAACCAAAGGCGCCGTTGTCACTTTGCATCGGATCCTGCTTCTGTGTTGGGATATCCTTGTTTTTATCTGTTGAGTCGTCTGTCCAATGTAGAGCAATTTGCATGGGCATTCAATACAGTAGATAACATTTTTTGAATTACAGTTTGTGAAAAAATTTAAAGTGTGTTTACAACTCCCATACTCGAAAATTTTCGTGTTGGTGGTGAAATCGCATGCCATGCACTTATTACATTTAAAATGCCCTAACACACGTGGCATATTCAGTCGTGTTTCAATTGTATTCTGACTGGTTGGGAGGCTAGCTCTCACAAGGTGGTCCTTTAAGTTACGGCCTCTTTTGAAAGAAAATAAGGGAAGCCCAGTGTTTAGTTCAAGAGGGTCTAGGACATTCCAATGTTTTTTTATCATTTTGGTTAGTTTATTACTGGCTGTATTGAAAGTAGTAACACAAGTGATCTTGGATAGAGTTTTTTTGGGGCGGGGTTCCAACAAATATTCTCTATGTGTGTACCAGGCCCTTTTCATGGCCCTTCTCACCAGTTTTCTTGGATACCCTCTAGCAGTTAGTTTTTTTGCACAGACCTTCTGCTTCGGTGAAGAAATCATTTTTGTACTTACAATTTCTTCTGATTCTCAGAAATTGACCGTAGGGTAATCCATCCCTCAGAGCCCTGGGGTGTGCACTTTGGTATTGTAACAGAGTATTACGTTCCGTTGGTTTTCGGAACAGTGTGGTGTATAATTTATTCTCTTCGCACTTGATGGTCACGTCTAGGTAGTCAATTTGGTGTCTATTGTATGAGTAGGTGAATCTCAAGTCTGTTTGATTGGAGTTCAACCAAGTACAGAAATTGTTAAGTGATTCCTCATCCCCACTCCAGATCATCAGGACATCGTCGATGTACCTGTGCCATGTTTTTATTTGGTTGCGGAAGGGGTTTGTAGTGTTGAGGATGACATTCGTCTCCATGTTGTCCACAAAGAGAATCGCGAAGTTGGGGGCAAAAATAGCCCCCATGGAAGTTCCCTTACGTTGTCTGTAGTAAGTATCTTTGAATAAGAAATAGTTCTTTGTTAGGGCTATTTCCAGAAGGTTTATTATGAATTCTGTGGGGACTTGATGTGGTGCCGGGCGGTTGTTTAGATGATTCTTTATTACATTAATTCCTTTGTCCTGCGGGATGTTGGTGTAGAGTGATTCGATGTCTAATGTCACCAGGATTTCACTGACTGGATTAAACGGGTGTGACTCGATTAGATTGATGAGGTGTGTGGTATCTTTTACATAGGTGGCAGTGTCTTGAACCAAGTCACGGATGAAGAAGTCTATGTATTTTCCTAGAGGTTCCACAACCGATCCGCAACCTGAGAGTATAGGTCTTCCAGGCGGTCGTTCAATGTCCTTGTGGATTTTTGGCAATGTGTAAAGAACTGGGGTGCGTGCGTTTTTGTTATTCAGAAATAGGAATTCATTCTTACTTAAAAAACCTAGTTCAAGTGCTTCTTGTGTAACTGAGAGAATTGTTTCACTTATATTCTTTATGGGATTGCCTCTTAGTTGCTCATAATGGTCTTTGTTATTGATCTGGCGTAAGATTTCATTTTCATAGGAAATGCGGTCTTGGATAGCTATCCCGCCACCCTTGTCGCATGGTTTTATGACAATGTTTTCATTTTGTTTTAGTGCTAGAAGGCTATTTTTCTCCTCTTTACTGATGTTGTAGGGTGTGAATCTGTACTCATCTCTTAACTTGCCCAGATCACGTAGCACCAGGTGCTCAAAAGTGAGCACTTCTGGTGGCATAGTTCCACTGGAGGGATTGAATGTGGAAGGGGGGCGCAGGCCTGTGGTGTCAGTCTTACTTGGTCCCTCATGGTTTCTAAAAAAAGTCTGTAGGCGCACTTTCCTAAAAAATTGCATGATCTCAGCTTGGATGTTGAACCAGTTAGGTTTCTCAGCAATGACACATGATAGACCTCTACTAAGAAGTGCTATATCTGTTGAATTTAGTTGGTGTTGGGAAAGATTGAATATTGGCATTGTCTCCTGGTCATTGTTAGTTGTCGGTTCAGGGTCTAGTATTGGTAGCCCCATTGGTAGTATCTGTTCCTGGTCTGTCGTTCTCCTGGGGGGAAGTTGTATCTGGGCCTCGAACGTGTCTTCCCTCTCCCTCTCCCCCGTGGAGGGTCTGTGTTCCTCGGTTGGCCTCTCCCTAAAAAATGGGGATTGTTTCCAGTGGAGGTGCTAGGGCCTTCTGATCCCTCCGAGCCCTCTGATTCTGCTGAGGATTCTGAAAAGGTAACGGGTGCTCTGTTTCTGAACCGACCCCACGATCCCGTTGGGGCTCGTTGTTGGTCAGGGGGACCTGCAGTGAAATAGTCCTCTCTAAGATATGGGTAAGTTTTTTCTTTATTGTATTGGTTGATGTCTTTTGAGACTTTTGTGGTTTTTTTGTGGTGTTCAAAACTTTCGAAGTCCTTTATGGTGCGGTCTATTTTTTCTAGTGCTGACTTTGCATCAGCTAGGCTGTCTAAGTCACGAATTGTTTGTTCTAGAGCTGCGATCTCTTCTAGTTCTTTTTTGCTGTGCTCGAGTGCGGTGTCTATGCCCAACACCATCCAGTGGGTGAGCACGTTGTACCAATGTGAGAGAAGCCTAGTTTAAATTTTGGGTCTTGGATAAAGATTGCTGGTACGTTGCGCACCTGGAGGCCTATTGGGATGACCTCTCCTCTCAGATAATCTGTTAGCATGCGTGCATGAAGTTCCGTTCGTATATGTTTTTTCTTAAGGTGTTCTAATTGGGCAAGTTTATCACTAGCTGTGTCTGTGGGGGCTCCGGGATTGGTTACAGGACCTTTAAACAGAGATGGACCAGCAAGTTTAGTCGCAATGTATTCCTCTGTGTAGGTAATGGCTGTATTTGTAGACATTATCTGGAGGAATGCACCGGGTTTCTAGGTGTTTGTGACAGGAAAAACCACTCAATGAGTGATACCCTTGCAGTGTAGCCACTGCGCATGGAATGTTTTTTATAAACAAGGGAACCTCACTTATTAGAACCTGGGGTGGAATGATGTATTTTCAAAAAACAGTGGTTCTGTTTGTGGCCTGATTAGGTCCGGAAGGACAAGAGAGGGTAGCGAGTATTCAATAAACGCTAAGGAGCAAAAGCTGTAGGTATAGGTAGAAACAGTTATTTATTTTTCTTTTTTGAATATACATAAATACTTGTACTTATACTGTATTTTTAGGTGCTCAAGTGAATAGTATGGTGCAGGACGTGACAAAAGTGAACAAAGTGAACGGACTGTCACACAACAACAAACAAGGTTAAAAAACAATTATATACAATAGAGAGAGTAAAAATCCTTGGGTATGTCGACGGCGTTTCGATCTATGTAACTTTAGATCATCATCAGGACTGATGAGCTTCCTGAAACTATAAAAGTTGGTATTTTAGTTACAAAGTTTTATACCTACATATTTATTTATTTGGGCTTGCAGACATTGTGCTCCCCGGGATTAGTGATATATCATGCACATGTTTGTGTTCCATCACATATGCATTCAGTTCTTACATCTAGGTGAAGGTACATAAATTCCTCACCTTAGAGTGCAACATAAATGAATAGCCAAAGGGCTATGTTTTGGGGCTTATTTGTCTATTAAGATGCATGCAAAAGGTCATTATAGTCATTTAATGAACGCATTTTTATTATTACCTTGCCTATGCATTTTCAGACAAGGATGATATTTGTATACTTTGGTTGATGGTTGCTTACTGGAGAGAATCTGGAATTGGAATCAATTGTAATTAGTTTCACAAAGAATTGGCTGTTCATTACTGAAACTTGCAGATTTTTTAAAAAAAGGGAGTTATACTTCTAGATAATTGGGTAATGTCAATTACTAATGTTTCTTGTTCGAAGCGAGTTGGTTCCTTTTTTTTCAAAAAGGGAAGGTTTCAGAATTACAGAATAGAGGAACTTACACTGTAGTTAAAGTAAATCTTCTCTCAATTAGGTAATCCAAGTAGCGCTCTGTCACTTTAGTTTAGACGAGGGTCCTACATGGATTGCTTTCAAAAAACAGGATAGTTAATGGTTAAGGGCTGCTTATCTAGGCTGGTGCACAATTAACCTTAAACCTTGGGTAGCGTGATAAGGCACGGGAAAACTTACTTAATTGTAGTAGCAGCGCGAGGAAAAATGTTTTGTTCCTTATCCTCGTTCTGACAGTTACAAGTACCGGCGCCTAAAAACTATAATGGCAAAAAATTGGTAAAACAGAAGGAATTGTACTATTGCCCAGTGTTAGTTAATGGGGAGCTCTGACGAGCGTACACTTACGTTTTAATTCGGTGGTGTTTGAAGTAGGTTGGGGGTCAGCTAAAGCGCATACGTCGCTCTGCATTCACTCTGCATTCAATAAGTATTTAGCGCCTAAAATTATAACATCACTTATTTACTTTTTGTTTAAGCATTATATTGTAATCTACTACTAGGAAAGCATCCGTTCTGCTTACTTACATAAATTTTGGCGCGGTTGCGGGGCAGGTTGGGGGTCCGAGTCGCTCACCAGCCGTTGCTCACAGTGTAGTGAGAGCTGGAGCCGCCATTAGTAGTTTGATTGCGCGCGCCTCTCCACGGGGACGTGGTTGGAGCGGCGCATGCGCAGAGGGTTCAGGCTAGTCTCTCGCTTCCGAGGATTAGCGTTATGTAACTGGCACATGCGCTTACATTTCCTGGCAGTTTAGCCAGCGAGTTATTGCGCAATTGGGGTATTTTAGGCGATTTTAGTAAAACTAGTCGATATCTTGAGTTTAGAGTAGGCTGTGAATTGGAGGGGTTAGTTGGCATCTAATTTGTTAACAATTTAGTTGAAAAATCAAATAACAAAAGCGATTCTATCACATTTCTGCCAAGTTAATTCAAGAATTAGGAGGAGACTTGTGTGACATTTTGGATTATTATAAACACATCATAGTGTAATCCGTGTAGCATTTTCCAGCAAGACAAGTTGTTATCTTCCTATAATCTTATTTTAGCAATTAAACTAGAAGAACAACATTAGAATCAAAATAACGTGCTGCTTATGCTAGAGGGACACATTATGTAGTATGGATTCAGTCACAAGATGGGAAAACATTTTTAGATCTGGTTCAGATGCACATATTCCATTCGTCCAAGGAGTTGAGTCCATTTTCGATGGTTTTACAGTAGAAAATCCATTTACACTCCAGTCGATTTAGAATTGTCTGGTGATTGCCACCTCTGGTGCTTGGCACTACTTTGTCTATGACTTGCCATTTAAGGTCATTTTCAGTGTGACCGAGTTCGATGAAGTGTTCAACCAAAGGCGCCGTTGTCACTTTGCATCGGATCCTGCTTCTGTGTTGGGATATCCTTGTTTTTATCTGTTGAGTCGTCTGTCCAATGTAGAGCAATTTGCATGGGCATTCAATACAGTAGATAACATTTTTTGAATTACAGTTTGTGAAAAAATTTAAAGTGTGTTTACAACTCCCATACTCGAAAATTTTCGTGTTGGTGGTGAAATCGCATGCCATGCACTTATTACATTTAAAATGCCCTAACACACGTGGCATATTCAGTCGTGTTTCAATTGTATTCTGACTGGTTGGGAGGCTAGCTCTCACAAGGTGGTCCTTTAAGTTACGGCCTCTTTTGAAAGAAAATAAGGGAAGCCCAGTGTTTAGTTCAAGAGGGTCTAGGACATTCCAATGTTTTTTTATCATTTTGGTTAGTTTATTACTGGCTGTATTGAAAGTAGTAACACAAGTGATCTTGGATAGAGTTTTTTTGGGGCGGGGTTCCAACAAATATTCTCTATGTGTGTACCAGGCCCTTTTCATGGCCCTTCTCACCAGTTTTCTTGGAAACCCTCTAGCAGTTAGTTTTTTGCACAGAACTTCTGCTTCGGTGAAGAAATCATTTTTGTACTTACAATTTCTTCTGATTCTCAGAAATTGACCGTAGGGTAATCCATCCCTCAGAGCCCTGGGGTGTGCACTTTGGTATTGTAACAGAGTATTACGTTCCGTTGGTTTTCGGAACAGTGTGGTGTATAATTTATTCTCTTCGCACTTGATGGTCACGTCTAGGTAGTCAATTTGGTGTCTATTGTATGAGTAGGTGAATCTCAAGTCTGTTTGATTGGAGTTCAACCAAGTACAGAAATTGTTAAGTGATTCCTCATCCCCACTCCAGATCATCAGGACATCGTCGATGTACCTGTGCCATGTTTTTATTTGGTTGCGGAAGGGGTTTGTAGTGTTGAGGATGACATTCGTCTCCATGTTGTCCACAAAGAGAATCGCGAAGTTGGGGGCAAAAATAGCCCCCATGGAAGTTCCCTTACGTTGTCTGTAGTAAGTATCTTTGAATAAGAAATAGTTCTTTGTTAGGGCTATTTCCAGAAGGTTTATTATGAATTCTGTGGGGACTTGATGTGGTGCCGGGCGGTTGTTTAGATGATTCTTTATTACATTAATTCCTTTGTCCTGCGGGATGTTGGTGTAGAGTGATTCGATGTCTAATGTCACCAGGATTTCACTGACTGGATTAAACGGGTGTGACTCGATTAGATTGATGAGGTGTGTAGTATCTTTTACATAGGTGGCAGTGTCTTGAACCAAGTCACGGATGAAGAAGTCTATGTATTTTCCTAGAGGTTCCACAACCGATCCGCAACCTGAGAGTATAGGTCTTCCAGGCGGTCGTTCAATGTCCTTGTGGATTTTTGGCAATGTGTAAATAACTGGGGTGTGTGCGTTTTTGTTATTCAGAAATAGGAATTCATTCTTACTTAAAAAACCTAGTTCAAGTGCTTCTTGTGTAACTGAGAGAATTGTTTCACTTATATTCTTTATGGGATTGCCTCTTAGTTGCTCATAATGGTCTTTGTTATTGATCTGGCGTAAGATTTCATTTTCATAGGAAATGCGGTCTTGGATAGCTATCCCGCCACCCTTGTCGCATGGTTTTATGACAATGTTTTCATTTTGTTTTAGTGCTAGAAGGCTATTTTTCTCCTCTTTACTGATGTTGTAGGGTGTGAATCTGTACTCATCTCTTAACTTGCCCAGATCACGTAGCACCAGGTGCTCAAAAGTGAGCACTTCTGGTGGCATAGTTCCACTGGAGGGATTGAATGTGGAAGGGGGGCGCAGGCCTGTGGTGTCAGTCTTACTTGGTCCCTCATGGTTTCTAAAAAAAGTCTGTAGGCGCACTTTCCTAAAAAATTGCATGATCTCAGCTTGGATGTTGAACCAGTTAGGTTTCTCAGCAATGACAAATGATAGACCTCTACTAAGAAGTGCTATATCTGTTGAATTTAGTTGGTGTTGGGAAAGATTGAATATTGGCATTGTCTCCTGGTCATTGTTAGTTGTCGGTTCAGGGTCTAGTATTGGTAGCCCCATTGGTAGTATCTGTTCCTGGTCTGTCGTTCTCCTGGGGGGAAGTTGTATCTGGGCCTCGAACGTGTCTTCCCTCTCCCTCTCCCCCGTGGAGGGTCTGTGTTCCTCGGTTGGCCTCTCCCTAAAAAATGGGGATTGTTTCCAGTGGAGGTGCTAGGGCCTTCTGATCCCTCCGAGCCCTCTGATTCTGCTGAGGATTCTGAAAAGGTAACGGGTGCTCTGTTTCTGAACCGACCCCACGATCCCGTTGGGGCTCGTTGTTGGTCAGGGGGACCTGCAGTGAAATAGTCCTCTCTAAGATATGGGTAAGTTTTTTCTTTATTGTATTGGTTGATGTCTTTTGAGACTTTTGTGGTTTTTTTGTGGTGTTCAAAACTTTCGAAGTCCTTTATGGTGCGGTCTATTTTTTCTAGTGCTGACTTTGCATCAGCTAGGCTGTCTAAGTCACGAATTGTTTGTTCTAGAGCTGCGATCTCTTCTAGTTCTTTTTTGCTGTGCTCGAGTGCGGTGTCTATGCCCAACACCATCCAGTGGCGTGAGCACGTTGTACCAATGTGAGAGAAGCCTAGTTTAAATTTTGGGTCTTGGATAAAGATTGCTGGTACGTTGCGCACCTGGAGGCCTATTGGGATGACCTCTGCTCTCAGATAATCTGTTAGCATGCGTGCATGAAGTTCCGTTCGTATATGTTTTTTCTTAAGGTGTTCTAATTGGGCAAGTTTATCACTAGCTGTGTCTGTGGGGGCTCCGGGATTGGTTACAGGACCTTTAAACAGAGATGGACCAGCAAGTTTAGTCGCAATGTATTCCTCTGTGTAGGTAATGGCTGTATTTGTAGACATTATCTGGAGGAATGCACCGGGTTTCTAGGTGTTTGTGACAGGAAAAACCACTCAATGAGTGATACCCTTGCAGTGTAGCCACTGCGCATGGAATGTTTTTTATAAACAAGGGAACCCCACTTATTAGAACCTGGGGTGGAATGATGTATTTTCAAAAAACAGTGGTTCTGTTTGTGGCCTGATTAGGTCCGGAAGGACAAGAGAGGGTAGCGAGTATTCAATAAACGCTAAGGAGCAAAAGCTGTAGGTATAGGTAGAAACAGTTATTTATTTTTCTTTTTGGAATATACATAAATACTTGTACTTATACTGTATTTTCAGGTGCTCAAGTGAATAGTATGGTGCAGGACGTGACAAAAGTGAACAAAGTGAACGGACTGTCACACAACAACAAACAAGGTTAAAAAACAATTATATACAATAGAGAGAGTAAAAATCCTTGGGTATGTCGACGGCGTTTCGATCTATGTAACTTTAGATCATCATCAGGACTGATGAGCTTCCTGAAACTATAAAAGTTGGTATTTTAGTTACAAAGTTTTATACCTACATATTTATTTATTTGGGCTTGCAGACATTGTGCTCCCCGGGATTAGTGATATATCATGCACATGTTTGTGTTCCATCACATATGCATTCAGTTCTTACATCTAGGTGAAGGTACATAAATTCCTCACCTTAGAGTGCAACATAAATGAATAGCCAAAGGGCTATGTTTTGGGGCTTATTTGTCTATTAAGATGCATGCAAAAGGTCATTATAGTCATTTAATGAACGCATTTTTATTATTACCTTGCCTATGCATTTTCAGACAAGGATGATATTTGTATACTTTGGTTGATGGTTGCTTACTGGAGAGAATCTGGAATTGGAATCAATTGTAATTAGTTTCACAAAGAATTGGCTGTTCATTACTGAAACTTGCAGATTTTTTAAAAAAAGGGAGTTATACTTCTAGATAATTGGGTAATGTCAATTACTAATGTTTCTTGTTCGAAGCGAGTTGGTTCCTTTTTTTTCAAAAAGGGAAGGTTTCAGAATTACAGAATAGAGGAACTTACACTGTAGTTAAAGTAAATCTTCTCTCAATTAGGTAATCCAAGTAGCGCTCTGTCACTTTAGTTTAGACGAGGGTCCTACATGGATTGCTTTCAAAAAACAGGATAGTTAATGGTTAAGGGCTGCTTATCTAGGCTGGTGCACAATTAACCTTAAACCTTGGGTAGCGTGATAAGGCACGGGAAAACTTACTTAATTGTAGTAGCAGCGCGAGGAAAAATGTTTTGTTCCTTATCCTCGTTCTGACAGTTACAAGTACCGGCGCCTAAAAACTATAATGGCAAAAAATTGGTAAAACAGAAGGAATTGTACTATTGCCCAGTGTTAGTTAATGGGGAGCTCTGACGAGCGTACACTTACGTTTTAATTCGGTGGTGTTTGAAGTAGGTTGGGGGTCAGCTAAAGCGCATACGTCGCTCTGCATTCACTCTGCATTCAATAAGTATTTAGCGCCTAAAATTATAACATCACTTATTTACTTTTTGTTTAAGCATTATATTGTAATCTACTACTAGGAAAGCATCCGTTCTGCTTACTTACATAAATTTTGGCGCGGTCGCGGGGCAGGTTGGGGGTCCGAGTCGCTCACCAGCCGTTGCTCACAGTGTAGTGAGAGCTGGAGCCGCCATTAGTAGTTTGATTGCGCGCGCCTCTCCACGGGGACGTGGTTGAAGTTGCGCATGCGCAGAGGGTTCAGGCTAGTCTCTCGCTTCCGAGGATTAGCGTTATGTAACTGGCACATGCGCTTACATTTCCTGGCAGTTTAGCCAGCGAGTTATTGCGCAATTGGGGTATTTTAGGCGATTTTAGTAAAACTAGTCGATATCTTGAGTTTAGAATAGGCTGTGAATTGGAGGGGTTAGTTGGCATCTAATTTGTTAACAATTTAGTTGAAAAATTAAATAACAAAAGCGATTCTATCACATTTCTGCCAAGTTAATTCAAGAATTAGGAGGAGACTTGTGTGACATTTTGGATTATTATAAACACATCATAGTGTAATTCGTGTAGCATTTTCCAGCAAGACAAGTTGTTATCTTCCTATAATCTTATTTTAGCAATTAAACTAGAAAACAACATTAGAATCAAAATAACGTGCTGCTTATGCTAGAGGGACACATTATGTAGTATGGATTCAGTCACAAGATGGGAAAACATTTTTAGATCTGGTTCAGATGCACATATTCCATTCGTCCAAGGAGTTGAGTCCATTTTCGATGGTTTTACAGTAGAAAATCCATTTACACTCCAGTCGATTTAGAATTGTCTGGTGATTGCCACCTCTGGTGCTTGGCACTACTTTGTCTATGACTTGCCATTTAAGGTCATTTTCAGTGTGACCGAGTTCGATGAAGTGTTCAACCAAAGGCGCCGTTGTCACTTTGCATCGGATCCTGCTTCTGTGTTGGGATATCCTTGTTTTTATCTGTTGAGTCGTCTGTCCAATGTAGAGCAATTTGCATGGGCATTCAATACAGTAGATAACATTTTTTGAATTACAGTTTGTGAAATAATTTAAAGTGTGTTTACAACTCCCATACTCGAAAATTTTCGTGTTGGTGGTGAAATCGCATGCCATGCACTTATTACATTTAAAATGCCCTAACACACGTGGCATATTCAGTCGTGTTTCAATTGTATTCTGACTGGTTGGGAGGCTAGCTCTCACAAGGTGGTCCTTTAAGTTACGGCCTCTTTTGAAAGAAAATAAGGGAAGCCCAGTGTTTAGTTCAAGAGGGTCTAGGACATTCCAATGTTTTTTTATCATTTTGGTTAGTTTATTACTGGCTGTATTGAAAGTAGTAACACAAGTGATCTTGGATAGAGTTTTTTTGGGGCGGGGTTCCAACAAATATTCTCTATGTGTGTACCAGGCCCTTTTCATGGCCCTTCTCACCAGTTTTCTTGGATACCCTCTAGCAGTTAGTTTTTTGCACAGAACTTCTGCTTCGGTGAAGAAATCATTTTTGTACTTACAATTTCTTCTGATTCTCAGAAATTGACCGTAGGGTAATCCATCCCTCAGAGCCCTGGGGTGTGCACTTTGGTATTGTAACAGAGTATTACGTTCCGTTGGTTTTCGGAACAGTGTGGTGTATAATTTATTCTCTTCGCACTTGATGGTCACGTCTAGGTAGTCAATTTGGTGTCTATTGTATGAGTAGGTGAATCTCAAGTCTGTTTGATTGGAGTTCAACCAAGTACAGAAATTGTTAAGTGATTCCTCATCCCCACTCCAGATCATCAGGACATCGTCGATGTACCTGTGCCATGTTTTTATTTGGTTGCGGAAGGGGTTTGTAGTGTTGAGGATGACATTCGTCTCCATGTTGTCCACAAAGAGAATCGCGAAGTTGGGGGCAAAAATAGCCCTCATGGAAGTTCCCTTACGTTGTCTGTAGTAAGTATCTTTGAATAAGAAATAGTTCTTTGTTAGGGCTATTTCCAGAAGGTTTATTATGAATTCTGTGGGGACTTGATGTGGTGCCGGGCGGTTGTTTAGATGATTCTTTATTACATTAATTCCTTTCCAGTTCCTTTCCTTCCCAGTTCTTTACACATTGCCAAAAATCCACAAGGACATTGAACGACCGCCTGGAAGACCTATACTCTCAGGTTGCGGATCGGTTGTGGAACCTCTAGGAAAATACATAGACTTCTTCATCCGTGACTTGGTTCAAGACACTGCCACCTATGTAAAAGATACCACACACCTCATCAATCTAATCGAGTCACACCCGTTTAATCCAGTCAGTGAAATCCTGGTGACATTAGACATCGAATCACTCTACACCAACATCCCGCAGGACAAAGGAATTAATGTAATAAAGAATCATCTAAACAACCGCCCGGCACCACATCAAGTCCCCACAGAATTCATAATAAACCTTCTGGAAATAGCCCTAACAAAGAACTATTTCTTATTCAAAGATACTTACTACAGACAACGTAAGGGAACTTCCATGGGGGCTATTTTTGCCCCCAACTTCGCGATTCTCTTTGTGGACAACATGGAGACGAATGTCATCCTCAACACTACAAACCCCTTCCGCAACCAAATAAAAACATGGCACAGGTACATCGACGATGTCCTGATGATCTGGAGTGGGGATGAGGAATCACTTAACAATTTCTGTACTTGGTTGAACTCCAATCAAACAGACTTGAGATTCACCTACTCATACAATAGACACCAAATTGACTACCTAGACGTGACCATCAAGTGCGAAGAGAATAAATTATACACCACACTGTTCCGAAAACCAACGGAACGTAATACTCTGTTACAATACCAAAGTGCACACCCCAGGGCTCTGAGCGATGGATTACCCTACGGTCAATTTCTGAGAATCAGAAGAAATTGTAAGTACAAAAATGATTTCTTCACCGAAGCAGAAGTTCTGTGCAAAAAACTAACTGCTAGAGGGTATCCAAGAAAACTGGTGAGAAGGGCCATGAAAAGGGCCTGGTACACACATAGAGAATATTTGTTGGAACCCCGCCCCAAAAAAACTCTATCCAAGATCACTTGTGTTACTACTTTCAATACAGCCAGTAATAAACTAACCAAAATGATAAAAAAACATTGGAATGTCCTAGACCCTCTTGAACTAAACACTGGGCTTCCCTTATTTTCTTTCAAAAGAGGCCGTAACTTAAAGGACCACCTTGTGAGAGCTAGCCTCCCAACCAGTCAGAATACAATTGAAACACGACTGAATATGCCACGTGTGTTAGGGCATTTTAAATGTAATAAGTGCATGGCATGCGATTTCACCACCAACACGAAAATTTTCGAGTATGGGAGTTGTAAACACACTTTAAATTTTTTCACAAACTGTAATTCAAAAAATGTTATCTACTGTATTGAATGCCCATGCAAATTGCTCTACATTGGACAGACGACTCAACAGATAAAAACAAGGATATCCCAACACAGAAGCAGGATCCGATGCAAAGTGACAACGGCGCCTTTGGTTGAACACTTCATCGAACTCGGTCACACTGAAAATGACCTTAAATGGCAAGTCATAGACAAAGTAGTGCCAAGCACCAGAGGTGGCAATCACCAGACAATTCTAAATCGACTGGAGTGTAAATGGATTTTCTACTGTAAAACCATCGAAAATGGACTCAACTCCTTGGACGAATGGAATATGTGCATCTGAACCAGATCTAAAAATGTTTTCCCATCTTGTGACTGAATCCATACTACATAATGTGTCCCTCTAGCATAAGCAGCACGTTATTTTGATTCTAATGTTGTTTTCTAGTTTAATTGCTAAAATAAGATTATAGGAAGATAACAACTTGTCTTGCTGGAAAATGCTACACGAATTACACTATGATGTGTTTATAATAATCCAAAATGTCACACAAGTCTCCTCCTAATTCTTGAATTAACTTGGCAGAAATGTGATAGAATCGCTTTTGTTATTTAATTTTTCAACTAAATTGTTAACAAATTAGATGCCAACTAACCCCTCCAATTCACAGCCTACTCTAAACTCAAGATATCGACTAGTTTTACTAAAATCGCCTAAAATACCCCAATTGCGCAATAACTCGCTGGCTAAACTGCCAGGAAATGTAAGCGCATGTGCCAGTTACATAACGCTAATCCTCGGAAGCGAGAGACTAGCCTGAACCCTCTGCGCATGCGCCGCTCCAACCACGTCCCCGTGGAGAGGCGCGCGCAATCAAACTACTAATGGCGGCTCCAGCTCTCACTACACTGTGAGCAACGGCTGGTGAGCGACTCGGACCCCCAACCTGCCCCGCGACCGCGCTAAAATTTATGTAAGTAAGCAGAACGGATGCTTTCCTAGTAGTAGATTACAATATAATGCTTAAACAAAAAGTAAATAAGTGATGTTATAATTTTAGGCGCTAAATACTTATTGAATGCAGAGTGAATGCAGAGCGACGTATGCGCTTTAGCTGACCCCCAACCTACTTCAAACACCACCGAATTAAAACGTAAGTGTACGCTCATCAGAGCTCCCCATTAACTAACACTGGGCAATAGTACAATTCCTTCTGTTTTACCAATTTTTTGCCATTATAGTTTTTAGGCGCCGGTACTTGTAACTGTCAGAACGAGGATAAGGAACAAAACATTTTTCCTCGCGCTGCTACTACAATTAAGTAAGTTTTCCCGTGCCTTATCACGCTACCCAAGGTTTAAGGTTAATTGTGCACCAGCCTAGATAAGCAGCCCTTAACCATTAACTATCCTGTTTTTTGAAAGCAATCCATGTAGGACCCTCGTCTAAACTAAAGTGACAGAGCGCTACTTGGATTACCTAATTGAGAGAAGATTTACTTTAACTACAGTGTAAGTTCCTCTACTCTGTAATTCTGAAACCTTCCCTTTTTGAAAAAAAAGGAACCAACTCGCTTCGAACAAGAAACATTAGTAATTGACATTACCCAATTATCTAGAAGTATAACTCCCTTTTTTTAAAAAAAATCTGCAAGTTTCAGTAATGAACAGCCAATTCTTTGTGAAACTAATTACAATTGATTCCAATTCCAGATTCTCTCCAGTAAGCAACCATCAACCAAAGTATACAAATATCATCCTTGTCTGAAAATGCATAGGCAAGGTAATAATAAAAATGCGTTCATTAAATGACTATAATGACCTTTTGCATGCATCTTAATAGACAAATAAGCCCCAAAACATAGCCCTTTGGCTATTCATTTATGTTGCACTCTAAGGTGAGGAATTTATGTACCTTCACCTAGATGTAAGAACTGAATGCATATGTGATGGAACACAAACATGTGCATGTTATATCACTAATCCCGGGGAGCACAATGTCTGCAAGCCCAAATAAATAAATATGTAGGTATAAAACTTTGTAACTAAAATACCAACTTTTATAGTTTCAGGAAGCTCATCAGTCCTGATGATGATCTAAAGTTACATAGATCGAAACGCCGTCGACATACTCAAGGATTTTTACTCTCTCTATTGTATATAATTGTTTTTTAACCTTGTTTGTTGTTGTGTGACAGTCCGTTCACTTTGTTCACTTTTGTCACGTCCTGCACCATACTATTCACTTGAGCACCTGAAAATACAGTATAAGTACAAGTATTTATGTATATTCAAAAAAGAAAAATAAATAACTGTTTCTACCTATACCTACAGCTTTTGCTCCTTAGCGTTTATTGAATACTCGCTACCCTCTCTTGTCCTTCCGGACCTAATCAGGCCACAAACAGAACCACTGTTTTTTGAAAATACATCATTCCACCCCAGGTTCTAATAAGTGGGGTTCCCTTGTTTATAAAAAACATTCCATGCGCAGTGGCTACACTGCAAGGGTATCACTCATTGAGTGGTTTTTCCTGTCACAAACACCTAGAAACCCGGTGCATTCCTCCAGATAATGTCTACAAATACAGCCATTACCTACACAGAGGAATACATTGCGACTAAACTTGCTGGTCCATCTCTGTTTAAAGGTCCTGTAACCAATCCCGGAGCCCCCACAGACACAGCTAGTGATAAACTTGCCCAATTAGAACACCTTAAGAAAAAACATATACGAACGGAACTTCATGCACGCATGCTAACAGATTATCTGAGAGCAGAGGTCATCCCAATAGGCCTCCAGGTGCGCAACGTACCAGCAATCTTTATCCAAGACCCAAAATTTAAACTAGGCTTCTCTCACATTGGTACAACGTGCTCACGCCACTGGATGGTGTTGGGCATAGACACCGCACTCGAGCACAGCAAAAAAGAACTAGAAGAGATCGCAGCTCTAGAACAAGCAATTCGTGACTTAGACAGCCTAGCTGATGCAAAGTCAGCACTAGAAAAAATAGACCGCACCATAAAGGACTTCGAAAGTTTTGAACACCACAAAAAAACCACAAAAGTCTCAAAAGACATCAACCAATACAATAAAGAAAAAACTTACCCATATCTTAGAGAGGACTATTTCACCGCAGGTCCCCCTGACCAACAACGAGCCCGAACGGGATCGTGGGGTCGGTTCAGAAACAGAGCACCCGTTACCTTTTCAGAATCCTCAGCAGAATCAGAGGGCTCGGAGGGATCAGAAGGCCCTAGCACCTCCACTGGAAACAATCCCCATTTTTTAGGGAGAGGCCAACCGAGGAACACAGACCCTCCACGGGGGAGAGGGAGAGGGAAGACACGTTCGAGGCCCAGATACAACTTCCCCCCAGGAGAACGACAGACCAGGAACAGATACTACCAATGGGGCTACCAATACTAGACCCTGAACCGACAACTAACAATGACCAGGAGACAATGCCAATATTCAATCTTTCCCAACACCAACTAAATTCAACAGATATAGCACTTCTTAGTAGAGGTCTATCATTTGTCATTGCTGAGAAACCTAACTGGTTCAACATCCAAGCTGAGATCATGCAATTTTTTAGGAAAGTGCGCCTACAGACTTTTTTTAGAAACCATGAGGGACCAAGTAAGACTGACACCACAGGCCTGCGCCCCCCTTCCACATTCAATCCCTCCAGTGGAACTATGCCACCAGAAGTGCTCACTTTTGAGCACCTGGTGCTACGTGATCTGGGCAAGTTAAGAGATGAGTACAGATTCACACCCTACAACATCAGTAAAGAGGAGAAAAATAGCCTTCTAGCACTAAAACAAAATGAAAACATTGTCATAAAACCATGCGACAAGGGTGGCGGGATAGCTATCCAAGACCGCATTTCCTATGAAAATGAAATCTTACGCCAGATCAATAACAAAGACCATTATGAGCAACTAAGAGGCAATCCCATAAAGAATATAAGTGAAACAATTCTCTCAGTTACACAAGAAGCACTTGAACTAGGTTTTTTAAGTAAGAATGAATTCCTATTTCTGAATAACAAAAACGCACGCACCCCAGTTCTTTACACATTGCCAAAAATCCACAAGGACATTGAACGACCGCCTGGAAGACCTATACTCTCAGGTTGCGGATCGGTTGTGGAACCTCTAGGAAAATACATAGACTTCTTCATCCGTGACTTGGTTCAAGACACTGCCACCTATGTAAAAGATACCACACACCTCATCAATCTAATCGAGTCACACCCGTTTAATCCAGTCAGTGAAATCCTGGTGACATTAGACATCGAATCACTCTACACCAACATCCCGCAGGACAAAGGAATTAATGTAATAAAGAATCATCTAAACAACCGCCCGGCACCACATCAAGTCCCCACAGAATTCACAATAAACCTTCTGGAAATAGCCCTAACAAAGAACTATTTCTTATTCAAAGATACCTACTACAGACAACGTAAGGGAACTTCCATGGGGGCTATTTTTGCCCCCAACTTCGCGATTCTCTTTGTGGACAACATGGAGACGAATGTCATCCTCAACACTACAAACCCCTTCCGCAACCAAATAAAAACATGGCACAGGTACATCGACGATGTCCTGATGATCTGGAGTGGGGATGAGGAATCACTTAACAATTTCTGTACTTGGTTGAACTCCAATCAAACAGACTTGAGATTCACCTACTCATACAATAGACACCAAATTGACTACCTAGACGTGACCATCAAGTGCGAAGAGAATAAATTATACACCACACTGTTCCGAAAACCAACGGAACGTAATACTCTGTTACAATACCAAAGTGCACACCCCAGGGCTCTGAGGGATGGATTACCCTACGGTCAATTTCTGAGAATCAGAAGAAATTGTAAGTACAAAAATGATTTCTTCACCGAAGCAGAAGTTCTGTGCAAAAAACTAACTGCTAGAGGGTATCCAAGAAAACTGGTGAGAAGGGCCATGAAAAGGGCCTGGTACACACATAGAGAATATTTGTTGGAACCCCGCCCCAAAAAAACTCTATCCAAGATCACTTGTGTTACTACTTTCAATACAGCCAGTAATAAACTAACCAAAATGATAAAAAAACATTGGAATGTCCTAGACCCTCTTGAACTAAACACTGGGCTTCCCTTATTTTCTTTCAAAAGAGGCCGTAACTTAAAGGACCACCCTGTGAGAGCTAGCCTCCCAACCAGTCAGAATACAATTGAAACACGACTGAATATGCCACGTGTGTTAGGGCATTTTAAATGTAATAAGTGCATGGCATGCGATTTCACCACCAACACGAAAATTTTCGAGTATGGGAGTTGTAAACACACTTTAAATTTTTTCACAAACTGTAATTCAAAAAATGTTATCTACTGTATTGAATGCCCATGCAAATTGCTCTACATTGGACAGACGACTCAACAGATAAAAACAAGGATATCCCAACACAGAAGCAGGATCCGATGCAAAGTGACAACGGCGCCTTTGGTTGAACACTTCATCGAACTCGGTCACACTGAAAATGACCTTAAATGGCAAGTCATAGACAAAGTAGTGCCAAGCACCAGAGGTGGCAATCACCAGACAATTCTAAATCGACTGGAGTGTAAATGGATTTTCTACTGTAAAACCATCGAAAATGGACTCAACTCCTTGGACGAATGGAATATGTGCATCTGAACCAGATCTAAAAATGTTTTCCCATCTTGTGACTGAATCCATACTACATAATGTGTCCCTCTAGCATAAGCAGCACGTTATTTTGATTCTAATGTTGTTCTTCTAGTTTAATTGCTAAAATAAGATTATAGGAAGATAACAACTTGTCTTGCTGGAAAATGCTACACGAATTACACTATGATGTGTTTATAATAATCCAAAATGTCACACAAGTCTCCTCCTAATTCTTGAATTAACTTGGCAGAAATGTGATAGAATCGCTTTTGTTATTTAATTTTTCAACTAAATTGTTAACAAATTAGATGCCAACTAACCCCTCCAATTCACAGCCTACTCTAAACTCAAGATATCGACTAGTTTTACTAAAATCGCCTAAAATACCCCAATTGCGCAATAACTCGCTGGCTAAACTGCCAGGAAATGTAAGCGCATGTGCCAGTTACATAACGCTAATCCTCGGAAGCGAGAGACTAGCCTGAACCCTCTGCGCATGCGCCGCTCCAACCACGTCCCCGTGGAGAGGATCGCGCAATCAAACTACTAATGGCGGCTCCAGCTCTCACTACACTGTGAGCAACGGCTGGTGAGCGACTCGGACCCCCAACCTGCCCCGCGACCGCGCCAAAATTTATGTAAGTAAGCAGAACGGATGCTTTCCTAGTAGTAGATTACAATATAATGCTTAAACAAAAAGTAAATAAGTGATGTTATAATTTTAGGCGCTAAATACTTATTGAATGCAGAGTGAATGCAGAGCGACGTATGCGCTTTAGCTGACCCCCAACCTACTTCAAACACCACCGAATTAAAACGTAAGTGTACGCTCGTCAGAGCTCCCCATTAACTAACACTGGGCAATAGTACAATTCCTTCTGTTTTACCAATTTTTTGCCATTATAGTTTTTAGGCGCCGGTACTTGTAACTGTCAGAACGAGGATAAGGAACAAAACATTTTTCCTCGCGCTGCTACTACAATTAAGTAAGTTTTCCCGTGCCTTATCACGCTACCCAAGGTTTAAGGTTAATTGTGCACCAGCCTAGATAAGCAGCCCTTAACCATTAACTATCCTGTTTTTTGAAAGCAATCCATGTAGGACCCTCGTCTAAACTAAAGTGACAGAGCGCTACTTGGATTACCTAATTGAGAGAAGATTAACTTTAACTACAGTGTAAGTTCCTCTATTCTGTAATTCTGAAACCTTCCCTTTTTGAAAAAAAAGGAACCAACTCGCTTCGAACAAGAAACATTAGTAATTGACATTACCCAATTATCTAGAAGTATAACTCCCTTTTTTTTAAAAATCTGCAAGTTTCAGTAATGAACAGCCAATTCTTTGTGAAACTAATTACAATTGATTCCAATTCCAGATTCTCTCCAGTAAGCAACCATCAACCAAAGTATACAAATATCATCCTTGTCTGAAAATGCATAGGCAAGGTAATAATAAAAATGCGTTCATTAAATGACTATAATTACCTTTTGCATGCATCTTAATAGACAAATAAGCCCCAAAACATAGCCCTTTGGCTATTCATTTATGTTGCACTCTAAGGTGAGGAATTTATGTACCTTCACCTAGATGTAAGAACTGAATGCATATGTGATGGAACACAAACATGTGCATGATATATCACTAATCCCGGGGAGCACAATGTCTGCAAGCCCAAATAAATAAATATGTAGGTATAAAACTTTGTAACTAAAATACCAACTTTTATAGTTTCAGGAAGCTCATCAGTCCTGATGATGATCTAAAGTTACATAGATCGAAACGCCGTCGACATACCCAAGGATTTTTACTCTCTCTATTGTATATAATTGTTTTTTAACCTTGTTTGTTGTTGTGTGACAGTCCGTTCACTTTGTTCACTTTTGTCACGTCCTGCACCATACTATTCACTTGAGCACCTGAAAATACAGTATAAGTACAAGTATTTATGTATATTCAAAAAAGAAAAATAAATAACTGTTTCTACCTATACCTACAGCTTTTGCTCCTTAGCGTTTATTGAATACTCGCTACCCTCTCTTGTCCTTCCGGACCTAATCAGGCCACAAACAGAACCACTGTTTTTTGAAAATACATCATTCCACCCCAGGTTCTAATAAGTGGGGTTCCCTTGTTTATAAAAAGCATTAGCTTGCACAGCTTCGCGCCAAAAAGGAGGAACCTCCCTCATTGGATATTGGCCAGTCCGCTTCGTATTACTTTTCTCTAAGTCTCTCGGTGAACGAAGAGATGGATCATTTCTAAAACTTAAAATCAGTTCCATCGCTTCTTTTATATCTTGACCCACTATCATACCTGCAGCAAACTCTTTTTGAACATTAATTAATTCTTCTATGTTCGATTCAGAATCATCTTCTTCTAACTCATCACGCAACAGGGAGCACATCTCGTCAAAAACATATCGTTGCGTTGGTTCCTTCCACTGCATAAAAGTATCCAGTACATCTCTCGTGCTATATCTCCTACTCTTCAAAATCCATCTGAGAGCCGTGGAATCTAATATTCCCCGTTCCTCAGTACTTGGGAGCTGACTACGTCTTTGTACAGAGTCAGAAGTAGAAGTCTTAATTAAAGTTTTATAGAGAGGAGACAGAATGCTAGAAACAGAATCAGTAATTTTTCGACGAACAGAAAGCGGAGTCATTATACTGGCAGATGCGGAGAACACAGTGGTAGTTGGAATAGATAGCGGGACAGTAGGAGTATCGAGGAAGATAGTTTGTGGAATAGTAGGTGTAAGCGACACAGGTATAGGTAGAGAAGTCGGCAACCCAGGAAGAGGAGGTGCCGTAGGTACATTCACATTAACCACAGGAGGTACAGGAGCTTGATTCTGAGGGGCAGGAGCAGGAATACCAGGTTGTCCAGCAACCAGTAATTGAACATTCGGTACAGGTGGAGCCGTAGCACCTTGTGCATACGGTGGAGGTGACCTTAACAGATAAGACAACAGAGGATCGTTTTCGGGATCCTCCAGTATCTTAGTTGTTTTCGATGGCAAGGCAGGATAGCACTTGTCGATCGCTAAATTATGTTCCCTAATGGCCACCTCTACGGCCTTCTCAGACTCGTTGACTTGCAGCTGCTTAACAGCCTGCTCTAGAGTCAACTTTTGCTCTTTTTGCTCTTTCTTTAACCTTTTAATTTCTCTCTGTTTGGATTCTTTTCGCCAGTAACGGAAAGAATCAAACAATGCCGGCCGGGCTTTCTTCCTAAACAATTTCGCTTCCAAATTATCAAGGATTTCGGGTTCAAAACTACCATGCAGTGGCCACCTAAGGACACCATCTTTTTCCGTATAGCGGACCCACACCTCATTATAAGATATAGGACCCACACCAAACTTACAATACAAATCATATAGAGGAGTCCCAATCGGAGGAACCAGACATGAATCCTCCAATCGTGAATCACTGTTGCAACCAAAACAAGACAACATACAATTTCTCCGACTTACCATTTTGCAATCCGGAACACAGAACAAATAAAACAAGGAACAGATATGTGCACTTGAACCAAGAACTTAGGCCTACCAAAACCGAACTGATGTATCGATACCCAAACTAAACCAAATAGATTATCGCAACCAGAACAACCAGTGATAATCTTACAAAACCAAACCAAACCAAGAACCGAAAAGGATTTTTTTCAACCCTCACGAAGTAACCAACTAGCAACCACTAAATACTTAACTGAGGCACTGAAGACGTCACCAAGGAGAAACCCGTCACGTTTCGCCGTACTAAGGACTGCACCTCGGGTCCAAGACAGGGCGACGGTCAAGGCAACGGCCCACTGCAGCCGTCCGAACGGGAACCCTCGTGGAAGAGAACTTCGGGCCACTTTTGCGATATGCCGGGATCGATGAAGTGGGGCGCCTCCCTCAGGAATCTTCACACGAAGCTTCTCGAACTCTTCAGGCTTTTGGACCGGTACCGAATGACGTTGCCCCACGTTGGGCGCCAATTGGAGTTCTGGACTTTTTGGTTCCGTCCAGAGGTGTCAGGGAACAACACCCGAAGACCCCGGAGTTCCACCTGTCTTGGTGCACGAATAAACAGAAACACGGGCTTCTCGATGGTGGCGTAAAAGACCAAGGTTTATTACTGCAGGGACACAGAAGTCACAGAAACTACGCATGGGCAGTGTCTAGGAGCCTGTTCGATTTGTACAAAGTGGGTTGCTCCTTATATACTAAATATTAGGCTTCGGGCAAATTCTTTACATGTCAGTACATTCCCAAACCTTTGTGTCCTAAACAATAAATATTTGGCGTTGCACAGGAATCGTCGACAATATCTGATGTCAAAACATTACGAACGAGGGGTTCCCACTTTTCCATCATAATCTCATGTCAACTTTTCATTCAAGACCCGGACCGCCTCATCGTAAATTTCGTTACCTCCCCCTAATAAAGGCCCAGAAGGAAAAGAGCAGAGCCAGGTGCAGAAGATAGAAAAGCAGGATAAGGGATGTTTGTGGGTTGTAAATGGGCAAGGCTACCAGCTTCGGCCGCCTAATCATGATCAGGCCAACGACCACAAGAACCAGTATAGCAGGACTAGCCTCGGGCAGAGGAGGCAGCCTTTGTCGAGTCATGCAGCTACAGCGTGTTCTGTTTCAAAGTGCACGTGTCACTAAAGAGGTGAATCGCCGGCTAAGGCTACGTGTCCTTAATTGAAATGAAGTGATCAGAGGTTATTGCGTATGTGAGGGCAAGAAAGACAAAATGGCCGCGATGATCTAAGATGGATGCCATGGGTAGATCGGAAGTATGTTTGTAACAGGAGTACTCTTGCTCGTAGCATAACGAAAACACCAGGATATGCTAAATGGATCATTTGCGGTTTGCTGATACCAATATTATGTATTTCCGACAATATTGAAAACACGGGTTCAAATCGTCACAGAACCTCACTTCGTGATAAGGCAAAGTAAAATGAAAATGTTCAGACGGAACTGGGGTGGTTGACAATAAATGTTCTCTTGCCGGCACCAGAAGTTCTACCACCCAAGCTATCACAGCTATCATCAGAATTGTTACAACAAATAGTACTGCACCAAGAATTCTCTTGTTTCGCATGCAGAAGATGCCATAGTTCAAAAAGTTCAAAATGTCTCTCAAAAACAACTAAAAAAATAAAAATGTGAGTGCTGAGCTCCGAGGTAGACGTTGGTTTCTTCTCCGAGATTCAAGACGGGTGTCGCTACACTTGGCAGAACAGATCCCCCCCTTGATATTCCCGGCTTCCGTTTCACAAACCTGGAGCGGTAACTCAACCAGTCTCGCACAAAACAACTGCTTTTCGTGGTCGTAGATTGTATCTCTCTCTTCCAGAGACGGTGTGGTCCGGGAAGGCTCCCTCCGATTCAGTAGACGCAACAGCTGGGCTCTTCTCCTCGTCCAAGATGTCTCGATAATCAGACAGCACAGTCGGGTTCACCAGATCCGGAGAGACACGACGGCAGTGAGTGGAGTGCACCCAGCGCTTCCTGTTGGTGACTCGCACAGCTGTACGAGTTGCAAGAAGCACTTGCTCGGGGCCACGCCACCTCGGCTCCAAGCTGCTTGTTCTCTCGAAGGACCTGACCATCACATGGTCACCAGGACGAAGGTTGTGAGCCTCTCCAATGGAATTGTCGGGGAGCGCTTCTCGAACCTGTTGATGAATGGAAAGTAAATCATTTGTTAATCGTACCAAATAATCGTTCATAATTATACAAGGCACATCGTGTAACAATCGAGGCTTAGGAACTCCCCATGTATTCATAGGCCTTCCAAACACCACTTCATAAGGTGTGAGGCCAGTTCGGGAATGGGGCACTGATCTGATGGATAGCAATGCCACTGGCAGAGCATCCGGCCATTTCAAAGACGTGGATGCCACGATCTTTGCTAGCTTTAATTTTAGAGTAGCATTATACCTCTCCACAAGACCTGCTGACTGGGGATGAAATACAGCATGAAACTTCTGCTGAATTCTCAATCCCTTCATTACATATTCCACAATTTTCCCAACAAAATGAGGACCGTTATCGCTCCACAGAAATTTACAAACACCGTAGCGAGGGAAGTACTCCTTGAGCAAAACCTTAGCTGTTGTCAGCGCTGTATTATCCTTCGTGGGGAAGGCCTCAATCCACTTACTGAAAGCACACACCACCACTAAGACATACTTAAGGTTATTGCAATGCTCAAGCTGGATGTAATCCATTTGTAGTACCTCAAATGGTGCAGTAGGTGGAACAAACCCTCCTTTCGGAGTATACGTCCCTTTTGCAGGATTGTGCTGCAAGCATATCAGACAGGTCTACACTACTCTTTTGGCCGTATTGGCAATCTCAGGATGCTCCCAAACTCGCGATACCAATCGAGTAATTGCAAGAGCTCCAACATGTGCCAATCCATGTTTCATTTGAACCATTGCTTGCAAGTAAGCTGCAGGCAATTTCCATCTTTCCATATCCTTGCTTCTCCAACAACCCTCATCATCCAACACTCCCTCTGTTGCCCAAGTTGCGAGTTCTGCTTCAGACGCTGGTTTCTGAATATCTAATATCTCCTCTCTAGCATCATGCCATCGCTCAGCCTGCGATTTCACTACATACATTGGTGATGCATTTCGTAACATAGCAGTTTCCTTCGCTATACTATCTGCAAAAGCGTTTCCTTGTCCCACTTTGTCAGTCACTTTCTTATGTGCGCTGCATTTAATTATTGCCACTTTCTTCGGACACAGTAATACATTCAAAAGATCACGCACTAGTTCTCCGTACATGATGTGCACTCCGTGTGAGGTCAAAAACCCTTGTTCTCTCCAGAGTAGGCCAAAATCATGCGCTACTCCGAAGGCGTACCGGCTATCAGTGTAGATATTCACACACAAGCCAGCACTCAATTCACATGCTCTTGTTAAGGCTATTAGTTCCGCCGCTTGGGCCGATTTTTGTGGTATTCGTGCTGCTTCTACCACTGTCTTAAGTGTCATGATCGCATATGCTGCGGAAGTTGTACCATCTGCCAGCCTCAAGGTAAGTAAGGTGGTGATGTCAGACACCACCGAGTACTGGGGCACTACGATCTTGTTAATTTCCCTCAAATCAATAATAAATCGATAGACTTTGTCATCGGTATCTTTCTTTAAGATCGGAAGAATCGGGCTGTTACAAACATTGTAGGGAACTTCTTCCACTACTCCTGCAATAATCAAATCATGCACGATGTGAGTTAAGGCAATTTCACCTTACCTAGATATTTTGTATTGTGGCACACGTGGCAAAGACGCACCCTACTTAACAGTTATTCGAATAGGGGGAATAAGCATCTGTCCCACATCCGTGTCCGAAGTAGCCCACAACGTTTGTGGGAGAGAGGCTAACGCTTCAATTTCTTGCATTGTACACAGTCTCTCTACATCTGGGTAATTATCATTCAAGATAACCCGCACTCCTTCAGGGGCACAGCGTATCGTTGCTCGGAAGTATTTAAGCAAATCTATACCCATAATATTGTCTGGAGTATTTGGTGACAATAAGAACGGACATGGACCAAAGAATCTGTCAATATGAAATGTAAGGGGTTGTGACAATGGGCTAAGAGAGGGTGTTCCATCGAACCCTATAGATGTAATCGTTTCGCCAGACAGGGGAGCCCTTGGAACCAAATTTTTAGACAGAGCGCTACGAGTAGCTCCTGTATCCACCAGAAACTGATCAGTAGAACCCAAAACGCCCGCTGATACATATGGACCTCTTTGATCTACTGGTATTTCAACCGATTCCACACCCCATCCTACGCACTCCTATGCATGAACATAATCCTGAGATTCCACATTCTCACCCTCAGATATCTGGTACTGATTCCGTCGGTCAAAAGTATTACGATCATCTTGATCACGACCCCTCGCTTCAAACCTGCCACGATCACTTGCTCTGCCCCTCGCTCCTGAATAACCATTCCGTGCCCTTCCACCTCCTCGACCACGCTGATTACGTTGTTCATGAAGCACCGGACAATCTGAAGCCCAATGTCCGAACTCTTTACAGTATGCACATTGGTCTTCAGCAATGTCAGTACGACCAGAAGACGCAACATACGCTCCACGCCTGCCTCTATCCTTCCCTCTCGGCTGTGTCGCACGAACCTGAGCCAACATCACTTTCATCTTCAATTCCTTCGCTTTCTTATCAGTACTTTCCTTAGCCTCCAGTTCCTGACGCTCATAATACTGAGCCATAGTTAATAAAGAAGCAGGGGTCGCCGTGGTCCAAGAACTCTCACTAGTCTTTAAACGTTTTGCAATCTCCGGTAGGAGATTGGCCACATACTTATCAACGAACAAGTGCCTACCCGTATCATCGGTTAATAATTGCCCACTGTAATCATGAAATGCTTCCTCGAAACGAGAGAAGAAATCAGACACCGACTCATCCACTTTCTGCTTACAGGAAGCTAACATAGTCCAATCAATCTTTTTAGGGGGTACAAGCGTTTTTAATTTATTTAAGATAGCTGTTGGAAGATCTAAAATTAATTGACACGGCTTACATGCAGGTTCCCTATCTAAATCAGCTTGAACTAAAGCTTTCCAATCCGCTCCCAAAATCGCTTGATCATCGAACTTACGAATCGCTCTCCTCATATCCGGGGTCAATATTAACCCAAAGAAAAGATCAATATCAACTAACGTCATAACACATGAGGAAATAGCTCCTTCCACTCCTTCATAGAAAGCTGCTGGTTTTTTATGCGGATCAGGTAAAGCATTTTTCAGTGCCATAACATCTGCTCTATTCCAAGGTGTATAAACCCAATTATATACGAAATAACCCTTGGCATCCCCGGAAAATTTATCATCACTTGTACCTTGCCCTTTAGGAGGGACATACAAAGGTGCGGCTTCTCGCATAGGCATAACATGAACTGCAGAACTCTTATCTGTTCCAAAGATAGAACACTCTTTGGATTGCTCCGTCGATCCCGGCGCAGGCACATCTGATGCTTTTCTTGCGTCCCGTAACTTCGACGCCTCATCCCGTAGCTGGACCAATCATCGGAAAAACTCATCCGCATCTGCAATAACAAATAAACCTTTACGCATATTCTCACGGCTAACTGATGCATCCTTAGGCTCTAGATCAGTCGAATGTTTCCTAAACCGTTCTACAACTTCATCTCTGAACTGGCTCAAGAAATACAACCGTTCTCATTCAGACCACTTACTCATTTCATCATTAATCTCCGACAAAGTTATTTTATTCAAATTTAATTTACGGGCAAAACTGCGCAATTCCGCAGCCTCACTAGCATTTAGCCTCATACTCTTACTCCCTTGACCATCTCCGTCCGTGTCCTCGTCTGGGGCCTTAGGCAGAACATACGGAGGCGCGCACCGATCTAACAATGAAAAATCATCAACTTCATTAGTAAGGACAGGATAAAGAGGACGTCGAATAGGGAATTGACCATTCGTTTGCAAATTACGTTCCCGTGCCTCCCTCTCTTTCTTCTCCTGCAACTCCTTCTCCAGCTGTAAAGCCTTATCACGGGCAGCCTTTCGCTGTTCTTTGTCCGCTAAGGCTATTTCACGCTTCATTCGTTCACGCACTGCTTTCTCCCACATTCGCACACAATCAAACATGTCTTGTCTAGACCTACGTTGAAACAAACATTGATCCACATACTGAACCTTTCGTAAATCAAATGACCCATGTAGTGGCCATTGCAACTCAAGATCTCGTTTAGTATACTTGTTCCATAATTTACTATATAGGATAGGGGGAAGGCCGAATTTGATATACATTTCCCGATTAGGGGTCCCCTCTGGGGGAGCCGGCTGAGATTCATTTAATCGATAATTGGTACCATTTCCAAGACAGCACATTCCTCGGAGTGTGCTTAAAACAGGCATGTCAAAATATCACGGAAACGTGACATCACAAAAATGGCACTTAATATACTCCACACAAATGTGCCGTTCAAACAGAAACAAGTTTAGAGAAATCTCTCTACATGCCTGCCTATGTGAAGTGCACTGCACATATATTTCAAATCATAGAATCAAATGTTAGCTAACTCAAAACATATTCAAAGAGCCACAGTAAGCGTCCGTAGACTATCTTACCAATCACAAGCTTACCAAATTCTCAGATATCCAGATTTCAACTGCCAAGGTCATTAATTGAATCAGCCAAACCGGCACTCTACGACAACTCGAACGAGCAGGATCTCAGTCGAGGACCGGGTCGCCGATGAGTCCCTTCGTGGTCGCCAATTTTTGGTATTGGGTTCTCCAGGCCTACATATTCCGCAAAACCCGCTACACCATGAAAAGATGTTGGCACGGAAACTGAAAATGCAAAGGACAAGTTTATTAAGACCCCATGGTGTGGTGGTACATTCCTACAGCACCCTTCGGTAATGCAAGAAGTATCACACCGAACATTGGTGCGAGACCTCTTTTATACAGTTTTACAGTAATAAAAATGTAGGCGGAACACTTTTACAGAGCTTTAGGTACATACATGGTCATTTTTGGAACACAGCCAACTCATGGGAGGGGTTACAACACCACTGGTCAGTTTAGAGGGACATTCCTAAGTGATGACTATCCAACGGTCCGAAAGGGCTCAACTGCGCATGCGCGGGCTTGACCAGTACTAAAAATAGCCTGTTGCTGGGCAAACTCGAGTGGTCAGTGGTACAGAGGAAAGACAAAAGGGCATGCTGGCCACGAGGCGACGCATTCTATGAAATGGCCGCCGTCACATTCAAAATGGCTTCCGACAACCATAGTCAATTTAAGGGAAATTCGTGTAGCGAAGCTTAACGCTAACCTGATCACCGTCAAATTACGACATTAGGACTTAGAGTACACGGGACAAGAATTTGGTAAGATATGGTGTACTGATATAAGT
>NW_028255644.1:0-1000 GCF_964263255.1 Lissotriton vulgaris
TCACCTGGCGATACCACCTCCCACTCTGAGAAACCACAGAGGTTACACAGGGCAAAACATGTACTGTGCTAATTTACTGTAGGTTATTTAATCCCTCCCATGCTCGTGACGGAACCATTCCATCACGAGCCTCGGGTGGGCTGTGCTGGTGACAGAATGGTTCCGTCACGGCCCACTCGCACGCCTGCGCAGCACGAATTCCGCGCCTGCGCTGACGTTCTAAAGAGCGGGCGGGGCCGTGACGGAACCGTTCCGTCACAAGTACAGCTCACCCGCGGGCCGTGACGGCGGCGCGGCCCCGCCTCCCCCTTAGTGCTGCGGGGTTAAATAGTTGTATTGTACTTTTGCCTCTAGCCTCATAAAGAGACTAGAGGGCTATGTTTAGAATAAATATAACTATTTTATATATACATATATATATATATATATATATATATATATATATATATATATATATATATATATATATATATATATATATATATATATATATATATATATATATTTATTATTTTTTTTCCGAAAAACCATAGGTTTCACACCAGTTATAGTTAGGAATTAGCATTTAAAAAACCTATTACAAAAAGAACATCCATTTACACACTTATTTAACCATTTATTCTTCCATCAACCTTTACAAATACAAATATTAAACATATTAATTTTAAAGAAAGACACACATTCACTGGCTGGTGTCATCAGTGATGTCATGAGTGATGTCACTGACGATGTCATGAGTGATGTAATATGTGACGTCATCAGCAGTGCATTGCAGGCGCGCTTGTTATAGTAAGTCCAACTAACTATAACGTTGGAATTTCTATGGTTTTATGTCAGTAACATTTCCAGCTAACTATAACTGGTGTGAAACCTATGGTTTTTTCATTGAATTTAATAGGTTTTTTAAATGCTAATTCCTAACTATAACTGGTGTGAAACCTATGGTTTTTTCAGTGAATTTCATAGGTTTTTTAAATGCTAATTCCTAACTATATATAGG